>NW_027507788.1:214427780-214497780 GCF_037356315.1 Lithobates pipiens
CATCAGTCATTGCGAGGTCACATAGAAAACAATTGTTTGTTTACTGGAGGTGCCTCTTTCGCAGCCCAGGTGTGTGGTGCGGTGAGCTGAAGTATAATGCATCATTTTATCACAGCACACAGGTAGGAGCTCCTCGCCACCACACAGCATTACGTTGCTGTAGAGAGACACGAATAAAGAATAAAATCACTTTGTGCGCTTCAAATAAAGTTAGCAAAAAAAAAAAAAAAGGAAACACTGATGCGCTACAATGCGCATCCCACTGCAGCCAACAGACAGCTGCCTGCAAAAAGCGATGTGTTATTTATCAATGGCTAGAAAGCATATTGTATGCATTTCCATGACCCCTTCCACAAATCCACCCCCAACAAGACTTACTATGCATCACGCTGTAACCCAGTGTTTCTCAACTCCAGTCCTCAAGGCGCCCCAACAGGTCATGTTTTCAGGATTTCCCACAGCAGAAACGGCTGCGGTAATTACTAAAGCCGTGAAACTGATCAAATCACCTTTGCAAAATAATGGCAAGCCTGAAAACTTGACCTGTTGGGGCGCCTTGAGGACTGGAGTTGAGAAACACTGCTGTAACCTATACATTCTGCACAGGCCTAGGCCTGCCTATAGTGGATCAGTGATGTGTATTTGGGGGTCGAGTATCTATACCTGACATCTTCAACCTGCTGAGAGGAATCGGAGGATAGAGCCGGCTGACTGCAGAAAGCCTCTGAATTCTTCCCAGGCCGCTGGACTCGTGGAGTTTTTTATACAAGTACTTTAACGCTGGGTCAAATCGCCTGTATAAGAAAGAAGAAGGTTCTCAGAATCCTTAGAACTACAGAAAAGAAAAAAAAAAAGAAAAATACACACACACAAAGAAAGATCTGCAAGTATTACTATCAACCAACACTTAAAGGATAAGTTCTCATCTTCTCAACGTGTTACGCCTGTATTTAGGGTGAAACATGTTGACCAGCCACCCCCCTCACCCCTTGTGACAAGCGGGCAGGGAACCTTCTCCCCGCGCCAGCTGTCACAATTTAAAAACAGGACAGCCGTGCGGGGCTCCACCCATACGGCTGCGTCATTCATTCACAGAGTTCTGGGAATGAATGCCTACAAGTACTGTCAGCCATTGTGGCTGATGGCTTGTAGTTTTCAATGAACTGCGAGGACGCTGGTGCTTCCTGGACTTCAGTAACTGCCCACCCGTATTGGAGGTACAGATCGACAGTGTACTGACAGTCTGCAAGAGCCTGACATTGACCCCACGATCTGCTGATTGCAGATGCAATGCTTTACAGGCTTTATAGGCTTCCACAAAAAAAATAAAAATCTAATTATTTTTTTTACCTACAAAAGAAATGTGCATTTGTTTATTTTTTATTAAAAGGTGAACCTATTCTTTAACCACTTCTTAACTGTGCTATAGCCGAATGCCAAATCACACATTGCTGGGACGGCGTCACATGAGGTCCTCCCGTGATCGCACTTCCTCAGCGCCACGCATATGGCGTGCTCCGTGATCAAATTATCCTTAGGACGCAGCTTATCACAGATTGCGGTAAAGTGCCAACCA
Organism: Lithobates pipiens; assembly: GCF_037356315.1. NCBI lineage: Eukaryota > Metazoa > Chordata > Amphibia > Anura > Ranidae > Lithobates > Lithobates pipiens. Next base: position 214,429,357 of record NW_027507788.1, read on the forward strand.
CAGCACACTTTTACCACATGATCAGCTGTGTCCAATCACAGCTGATCATGAACTAAACACATCTCATCGGTAGTCCTTTCCTCACGCTGACAGCACGAGAGGAGAGCTGGTAACTGGCTTGTGTAAAAGGGGACATCTACACCGATAATCAGGGCACCGATTACCAGTGTCCTGATTTTTAGTGATGCCAAACAGAGGCCACCGGTGACGCCAAACAGAGGCCACCGGTGACGCCAAACAGAGGCCACCGGTGACGCCAAACAGAGGCCACCGGTGACGCCAAACAGCGCACATCAGTGAAGGAGAAAAATTACCTGTTTGCAAAAAAATTTAACAAACTATGATTTTTTTTTTTTGTCTTTTTTTTGCTATTTATCAGAAAAAATAAAACACTCAGGTGGTGAATAAAATACCACCAAAAGAAAGCTCTAGTACAAGCATAAAAACAAGATTCCCCCATATATCACTTACTTGTAAAAGCCGCATACTAGCGGCTTGCTGCGTTTCTCCGCCTCATCGAAGCATGCTTCTACAATCTGTGTGCTGGTACTGAGGAGATTCTCGCACAGGACTGCTTTCCCTTGAAATGAACACACAGAGATCTGTGGAAATATTGGTGAGTTCCACGTATGCTTTCAGTTTACATGGCAGCTGATACAACCCCAACAAGCTGCCCAAATCAGCGACAGATATTAGAGAGCTACAAGTGTCTCCCTTCCAACGATCATCAGGAGCTGTTTTGATACATTTCCACCAGGGAATCAGAAAAGAGGTCTCAACACTACAGAATTAAAAGGGTTGTAAACCCTAATTCTATGCATGAAGGTGAAAAACCTTTTGTGCTGCTGCAGCCCCCCCAGAGCCCCCCTTTTACTTACCTGAGCCCGCTCCTTCCAGCAATGGCGACGAGCACAGCAGCTCCAGCCGATGTCTCGGGTTCTCATTGGATAGATTGATTGCTGCATAAGCCATTGGCTCCCGCTGCTGTCAATCAAATCCAGTGAAACGGTGGCCGAGGGGCGGGGCCAAGTCCTGCTATCTGCATCAATGGACGCAGCAGCATGGCTCAGGATCGCGCCCGCACAAGTGCCCCCAGGGAGAGAGGCTCTCCGAGGCGGCACCCGAGAAGAGGAGGAGTCAGGTGCTTTGTGGGGGGTGGGGGGGGGGGGCACCAGAAGAGGAGGATCAGGGCCGCTCTGTGCAAAATCACTGCACAGAGGAGGCAAGTATAGAGATTTTTTTTTTTTTTTTAAATAACAAACAACACAAACCTTTACAATCACTTTACATGGGAGCTCCAGAGATATTTATTCAGAGCCAATGGAAGCATTTACATACTGTAAATAGAGGCGTTGTATAAAATGCACCTTACACAGATATCACTCTGTCACTTCATCCCAAAGACATACCAATAATTTGAGCAGGCCGTCTAAGCATGAACCTAAAAAGGTTGCCAAGAGGCCTACAGCAACATTAAGGGCCAGTTCACACCAGATGCAGTTCCGTGCGCTTTTTTTCTGCACAAAATGCAAGCACAGTGTTTTCCACGTATTCCAATGGCTCTAGTTCACACCATGCGAAAACTGACTGGATGGTGTGAACTAGAGCCATTGGAATACATGGAAAACACTGTGCATGCATTTTGTGCAGAAAAAAAGCACACAAAACTGCATCTGGTGTGAACTGGCCCTAAAGGAGCTGCAGGAATATCTTGGAAGTACCGGCTGTGTGGTCCACGTGACAACAATCTCCCGTATTCTTCATATGTCTGGGCTATGGAGTAGAGTAGCAAGACGAAGAAAAAAAAAAAAGCATGTGGGAAAATGTGTTCTGGTCTGATGAAACCAAGGTTTGGCCATAATTCCGAAAGATATATGTTTGGCCCAAAAACAACACTGCACATCACCAAAAAAACACCATACCCACTGTGAAGCATGGTGGTGGCAGCATCATGCTTTGGGGCTGTTTTTCTTCAGCTGGAACAGGGGTCTTAGTCAAGGTAGAGGGAATTATGAACAGTTCCGAATACCAGTCAATATTGTCACAAAACCTTCAGGCTTCTGCTAGAAAGCTGAACATGAAGAGGAACTTCATCTTTCAGCATGACAACGACCCAAAGCGTACATCCGAATCATCAGAGGAATGGCTTCACCAGAAGATGAACGTTTTGGAATGGCCCAGCCAGAGCCCAGACATGAATCCCATTGAAAATCTGTGGGGTGATCTGAAGAGGGCCATGCACAGTAGATTCCCTCACAACAGTTTTGGAGTGTTTTTGCAAAGAAGAGCGGGCAAATATTGCCAAGTCAAGATGTGCCCCGCTGATAGACTTATACCCAAAAAGACTGAGTGCTGTAATAAAATCAAAAGGTGCTTCAACAAAGTATTAGTGTAAGGGTGTGCAGACTTATGCAACCGTATTATTATTTCTTTTTTATTTTTACTTCCCTCCACCTAAAAGATTTCAGTTTGTTGTTCAACTGAGTTGTACAGTTTATAGGTCACATTAAAAGGTGGAGAAAGTTCTGAAATTATTTATCTTTGTATCTTTTTTTTATATCACAAAAACCTAAAATTTTACCACCAGGGGTGTGTAGACTTTTTATATCCACGGTACATCTTTTTTCACACAGCCTAGTCAGCTTAGATGTTAGGAGGGGGCAGGGAGCATTTTTAAGACTAGTTCGGTTTAGGCTGGAATTCTATTTTAAATCACAAGACTTGCTAAGCAGAATTTGTTCCTGATAAAAGATGCTGTTCCTTTAAAGCATGTTATAAAGCACATGACTTGTGCTGTGTCATTTGCCCCCCCCCAATCACCTGAAATACCTGGCTGATCCTGCCAGTTTCTGCCCTCCCCCTTTAAACTGACCACAGTGTATCATGGCTGCTGAGCCCTGACACCGTGGCCAGTTTATGTGCCTCTGTCATCTGCTCTCTCCTCTGTGCTCCCCCCCCCCCCCTTCCCTGCCTGTCAGCTCTGTATCAGTGCCCTCTCCTCCTGCTGCTCAAATGACTGTACATTTTTTTTTAACAGTATCCTCTGTTTATTCATGTAAAGTGCTCCTGTGTCTGTGCCTTATAAAAAATAACGCAGCTATATACCTGTTTACAGAGTGGCAATAGGCACTCACATGACCTGCTGCCTCTCTCTTCTGCCCCTCCTGGCTGACATCAGTGGGGGGTCCTCGGCCCCACCCACTGCAGCTGTCAGGCAGAGAGAGGAGAGAGCCGGCGGGTCATGTGAGCTCCAATCGGTGTTCTGTAAACAGGTATATAGCTGCATTATTTTTATAAGGCACAGACACAGGAGCACTTTACATGAATAAACAGAGAGGATACTGTGGGTTTCACTTGGTGGGTTAACAACCACTTTAAATAAATCATTTGTCAGATAACTATTTTCACATATCAGTTAAGCATTCAGTTGTTTGCCTTGAGTTCAGCTCTAAGTAGAAAAGAAATCTGTGCTTTGATTGGACACCTACAGTACGTGTTAATGTGGCTGGGTCAAGCAATCCAATGATACTTACCAGCACGTAATGCTTGTAGGGTCAACCGGGCCGCTGCGACTGGCGGACAGCAGATGACGATACCAGACACACTGAAAGGCATGATGGACCAAACATAAGGTAAGAGAAAAAAACAGCAACATAACAGAAAACGCAACAACAGCCATGCAGCAGTCAGAATGTGAAGAGGATCTCAAATATTACTTCCTGGCAAATTTTGCCAGGATAACAAATGGTGTCCCTAGTGGAAGCAGACTGTACTTTTTTTTCCCCCTTTTATGTCTTCCTACCCAGCCCAGGCGTCCCTTTAAACACACAGGTGTCAAACACAAGACTCTGCATGTAGCTCACCCCTGAACCCTGCACTTCGCATCCAGCGCACCCCTGCACTTCGCATGCAGCGCACCCCTGCACTTCGCATGCAGCGCACCCCTGCACTCCGCATGCAGCGCACCTCCGCATGCAGCGCACCTCCGCACTCCGCATGCAGCGCACCTCCGCACTCCGCATGCAGCGCACCTCCGCACTCCGCATGCAGCGCACCCCTGCACCCTGCACTCCGCATGCAGCGCACCCCTGCACCCTGCACTCCGCCTGCAGCGCACCCCTGCACCCCGCCTGCAGCGCACCCCTGCACCCTGCACTCCGCCTGCAGCGCACCCCTGCACCCCGCCTGCAGCGCACCCCTGCACCCCGCCTGCAGCGCACCCCTGCACCCCGCCTGCAGCGCACCCCTGCACCCCGCCTGCAGCGCACCCCTGCACCCCGCCTGCAGCGCACCCCTGCACCCCGCCTGCAGCGCACCCCTGCACCCCGCCTGCAGCGCACCCCTGCACTCCGCCTGCAGCGCACCCTTGAACCCTGCACTCCGTATGCAGCGCACCCCTGAACTCTGCACACAGCGCATCCCTGAACCCCACACATAATGCACTCCTGGTATTTATTGCCCCTTTAAGACCTGCCTACTTTTAGTGCAATTTGACCACACCCACCATTCTCTGTGGTTCGGCGGGGGGCGTGGTTGAGTTTCTGCACCTATTCTCTGAGAAGAAAAAAAAAGCCCTGCATACATTTATATGGTCTTATAGACACAAAAGGCCCTTTGAGGACAACCATAATGCTGACTCGGCCCACAGTGAAATTGAGTTCGACCTCCCTGCTATAACAGGATTTATTACATCGGTATTGGCCAATCATGTGATCACATGATCGGGAGCTGGTTCGACCAACCACCAATCACTACTAGGGACCATAAACATAACTTGTAATCCGATCAATGTGCTGCGCTAATCGAAATAAATCCACAGTGATGCGTCAATAATAAATTAACAAACTTTCCTTCAAAATAACATATATGCAAAAAATAATATAAACAAGTGGACACTTGTGCAAATAATAATGCCAGTACACAGTTAAATAGAAAAGAGATAAAAACATTGCTTTAAAAATATATATAAAAAAAAAAAAAACAGGTGCAGTCCATTATTGTGCTTCTGTGCAAGAATCACCGCCGACGATCATCACCACCACTCCTCTGAGGCCCCTTTCACACTGCCGTGACTTGAAAGTCGTGTGATTTGGCTGCGATTTCAGGGAATGCCGGTCTATGGACCTCAACACGCAGCAAAGTCGGACCCAAGTAGTACAGGGACAGATATGAACGGTACTCATTGGAAATCTTGGGGTGCGACTTGTCCTGCGACTTTGCAGTCCCAAGTCGCAGGACAAGTCGCACAAGTGTGAAAGGGGCCTTAGGGTTGCTTAAAGTGCTCAATATATACACCCCACTCGTGCTCCCCTTTTGGGTGTATTCTCCCCTCCAGTTCCGGTGACCTCACAAGTAAGTTGAAATTCTCATCCAGACAAAGTGATACGTGTATCCTGATCTCCTTATGTCACCTTCATAATATCGCTGCCTGAAAATTCCGTGATCTCCTCCCCATCCGTGCGTTGATTAAACATGTAACCAATTGAGAATTCACATTTATTGGGCGCTTGTAACGCACCACACCCTTATCGCTTTTAAAAATACATTCAATCTCCTGTCTCCCTGATCCCTCACATGCTGTTGGGTATACAGCGTGTCCACCTTTGGGAACAGCTGCCGTGCCGTCCTCTTGCCCCTCCCCTACGCGTTACGCCACAGGACCACGTGGCTTCCTTAGAGGGAATTCCATTAGACAGGTTGGCGTATGTTGTATTTATATGTTCTATCTCTGCCATTTTTGTTGTGGTTCTGTGCCCTATTTGAATGACTGACTTGTATAGCGCTACCTATATGAACTGAATCGCTTCAGGGCGCTTTTTCTTGCCACCGGTGTCCATCTGCAGCTATTTATGCGGTCCTTTAACCTGTAGAGTCCCGACACACTTGCAACATTGACATACACATATTATGGCCAATTTTTTTGGACAGGGTCTAATTAACCTACCAGCATGTCTTTGGAGTGTGGGAGGAAACCGGAGTACCCGGAGAAAACCCACGCAGACACAGAGAGAACATGCAAACTCCAGGCAGATAGTGTCGTGGTCGGGATTTGAACCAGCAACCCTATTGCTGCCAGGTGAAAGTGCTAACCACTACATCTCCTCCGTATTTATGGAGTCCTCTGCCATATCACTGGCACGTCGGAGCATATTATATATTACTCTAGTTTCACCGTTTCAATACTAATGGAATTATAAAAACAATCCTTCTACTTAAGTTTAATTAACTTTTTTATACTGGTGTACTAGAGGCCCTGCTGGTCAGTAGAGCCGCACGATTCTGTGAAAAATTAGAACCACAAATTTTTTTTTTTTGCGCTTAGAATAAAGATCACGATTCTCGTGCCGTAAACCTCATCTTTCATATTATACAAAAAAATTTTACTTTACTGTTTAGTTTATTTTATTTTTTTTAATTCATTAAAGTGTATTTTTTTTTCCCCTAAACAAAATTGCATTTGAAAGCCTGCTGCGCAAATACAGTGTGATATAAAATATTGCAACAACCACCATTTTATTCTCTAGAGTCTCTGCTAAAATTTATAATATATATATATATATATATATATATATATATATATATATATATATATATATATATATATATAAATAAATGTTTGGGGGATTCCAAGTAATTTTCCAGCAAAAAATGATGATTTCAGCAAGTGTCAGAAAAAGGTTTTTTCTTCAAGTGGTTCAACTTCCCTCATTTACAGACAGATGTTCATTCCTTTCATCTAAAGAACAAAACGTTATGTTTTTAGTTAGCTCAATGGCTGAGGAATGTTGTGAAATTTGGCTGTTTTTTTTTTTTTTAGGGGGGGGTTGACGGCTGTCAACTTGAGCAGAGAACTCTGCGTAGAATCAGGAAAATGATTTAAAAGGGGTTGTAAGCCTTGGTGTTTCTTCACCTTTTCACCTGCATTAAAGTGAAAGAACACCCCTGGCAGTCACCGCCCCCCCCCCAGCCCCCCGTTTTACTTACCTGGGCCCATTCATCTCCTCGGCGGGGACACGCTGTCCCTCTCTTCACGAGGTCCCGGCTCTTGACTGGATAGATTGAAAGCAGCGCAGCCATTGGCTCCCGCTGCTGTCAATCAAATCCAATGACGTGGGCGCCGGGGGGGGGGGGGTCGGCCGAGTACGGCACTCGTGCCTGTGGACGCAAATGCTGGACTCAGGAGCGCACCCGCAAGGTTACCCCCCAGGGGTGCGCTTCTCCTAGGGGGTTATCTGATGTGGCAAGAGCTGTTATTTTTAAATAAATAAAAAACGATCCTTTACACTTCAATCTTCACTTCAAAGATCATGAAGGGGGAAAGAATCGCAATCTCGATTTTTAGTGATTAATCAAGCAGCTCTACTGGTCATGATTACAACTACTGATTTACATACCGATAACTATAAAATAAATGTACAAATAATTTTATAACACTAAAAAAGTATTGTAATATCCTAGACTCAAATTAAATAAAAATAAAAACAACTTAGCATAAAATATATTTATAATCTTACTTAAAATTTATAAAAAAACAAAACAAAAAAAAACTTTTTATTTATATGACATTATAATAGCCACTTAATTTTCTATACCCATAAACATAACTTGGCCAAACATTTGTGGTCACCTCACCATCACACCTATACTATATGGCAGGGATCTGCAATTAACGGACCTCCAGCTGTTGCAAAACTACAAGTCCCATCATGCCTCTGCCTCTGGGTGTCATGCTTGTGGCTGTCAGAGTCTTGCTATGCCTCATGGGACTTGTAGTTCTGCAACAGCTGGAGGTCCACTAATTGCATATCCCTGCTATATGGGCAAAGGGATGTGGACACCAAATGGTTGAGTTTCTAGTGAAAGGTTCTGGCAAAGTAAAACTAAAAAGGTGAAAAATATGTGGTGGCGAGGGGTTGAAGCACTCTTCCAATAGGCGCACGTTGCAATGACAACAAATGTCCAATGGTGGCCACAAACGGTGCAATAAAACGAAATGATAGATGTCTGTTTTGACAGTTGAATGGGATATTGATCGAGTAAAACAAAAATGGCATGGGTGATGAGCGATGACAGTGGCTGTTTTTAAAGTAGAGCTCCACTCAAAAAGTGAAAGCGCTGCTTATCTGACTCCCCCCCCCCCTTCCAGTGCCACATTTGGCACCTTTCGGGGGTGAGGGGTGGGAGCGGGTACCTGTTTTCGACAGGTATCTGTCTCCACTTCAGGGAGATCGTGCCACAATCACCTGGAAGTTTGGCCCCCCCTCTTCCTTCAACCGACGCCGGGCCCATCAGAAAGCGCAGCGTGCTTTGCGGACGTGCAGCAGGGAACCGGCTGCGAAGGCTTCACTCCTGGGTTCCCTTCCTACAAATGGCAGCGGTGGCATCCGAGAGCCGATGGAAACATCGGCTGGGGTGCCGACAACGCTGGATTCCAGGACGGGCAAGTGCCCCAATATTAAAATTAGCAGCTGCAGTATGTGTAGCTGCTGACTTAATTTTTTGCAAATTTGGTGGAACTCCGATTTAATAACGTAACAGTAATTGTAATGGAACGAATGGGTGGAATGCGTTTGTAAAGCACCTCATCCTGGAGTAGTACTAGAAAATGTATTGTTATGGCAAAAGAAGGTTATATGGTGCTCAAGGATGCTCACAGTAATCGGGGGTGGAGTTCCACAACCATATATTTGCCATGTGTCTTCAAGTCTACCTGGGGACGGGCATGGGGAAAATACCGGTACTTTAGTGGTTTACATCCACATTTATGATTTTGTTTAAGTTTCTAATAAAATAATTGTTTTTATATAATGTTAAAGAGGGATTTCACTGTGAAAAAAAAAATATTAAAAGCCAGCAGCTACAAATACTACAGCTGCTGACTTTTAATAAATGGACACTCACCTGTCCCGGGATCCAGCGATGTCGGCAGCCGAGGCCGATCGATCGCTCGGCTCTCGGCTGCTGCCGCCACCATTCTAGGTGAGGGAATCAGGAAGTGAAGCATTGCGGCTTCACTTCCTGGTTCCCTAATGCGCATGCGCGAGCCGCGCAGCGCAATAGGAATTGTCCGCGCTATTTCTGAGACCCGTGTGTGTCCCAGCAGACAGCGCGCAGGGACAGGAAGAGGCATAGACTCCCGTGGGAGTCTATGCCCGGAATTGGGTGTAAATACCTGTCTTTGTATAACAAGCACGCTTTACTGCATATACAGACTGATTTTACTGTTGTGGATTTAGTAACACTTTAACCACTTAAGGACCGCCTCACGCCGATATACGTCGGCAGAACGACTGGGCACAAACACGTAGCGGTACGGGATTCTTTAAGTGCCCAGCCGTGGGACCCGGTCCTGTGCTCCGTGAGCTCTGGTGTCCCGCGATCGGGGTCACAGAGCTGAAGAACGAGGAGAGGTCTGTGTAAACAAACCTCTCCCCATGCTTCCCTGTGTGGCTGTCACGATCGTCTCTTCTCTTTTATAGGGAAGGACGATCAGTGACGTCACATGCCAGGCCACGCCCCCCTACAATAAAAAAAAAAAAACATAACATCATACATAACACTACACTGCCCCCTTGTGGTTAACTCCTTCACTGCCAGTGTCATTTACACAGGAATCAATGCATTTAAAGCGGAGGTCCACCCTAAAGTGGACCTTCCGCTCATCGGAACCCTCCCCCCCTCCGGTGCCACAATCGGCACCTTTCAGGGGGGAGGGGGGTGCAGTTACCTGGATAATCCAGGTAACTGCACCCACTTCCGGGATAGCTCTCTGCGGAAAGGGGTGTAACTTACACCCCTTTCCGCAAGTGCGAGGCCCCTTCCCGCAAGTGCCCCGCTGCCTGCTGGGAAACACACAGATCCCAGAGGCAGCGGGGACCGTCCTCATTGCGCAGCGCGGCTCGCGCATGCGCAGTACGGAACCGGGAAATGAAGCCGAAAGGCTCCATTTCCTGATTCCCATATCCAAGATGGCGGCGGCAGCACTCGAGTGTCGATCTAGAGATCGGCTTCGGGTGCCGACATCGCGGGCGCGCTGGACAGGTAAGTGTCACTATTTTAAAAGTCAGCAGCTGCAGTATTTGTAGCTGCTGGCTTTTAAAAAAAAAAATAAAAAAAAACGCGGAGTCCCGGTGGACTCCCGCTTTAAATAGCATTGATTGCTGTATAAATGACAATGGTCCCAAAAATGTGTCAAAAATGTCCGATGTGTCCGCCATAATGTCGCAGTCACAATAAAAATCGCTGATCGCCGCCATTACTAGTAAAAAAAAAAAAAATTTTTACCAAAAATATGTAGAAGAATATGTATCGGCCTAAACTGAGGAAAAAAATGTTTTTTTTATATATATTTTGGGGATATTTATTATAGCAAAAAGTAAAAAACATTGCATTGGATTTTCTTTCCCTTTTATTTTTTTTTTCCTTCCTATCCCCCTATCCCAATGTTTTCCCCCTTTATGGTGACTCTTATGGTCACATTATGGTGATAGCATACGGTTCTTAGACATTAAATATTATCTATATATTGGATTTTTTTTCTTTTATCAATGTTTATATAATTTTTCTTAATTTTTTTGTTTCATGATTGAATGTCTGATTGTATAAACTCAATAAAAATATTTGAAAAAAAAAAAAAAAACAAAAAAAAAAACATTGCATTTTTTTCAAAATTGTCGCTCTATTTTTGTTTATAGCGTAAAAAATAAAAACCGCAGAGGTGATCAAATACCACCAAAAGAAAGCTCTATTTGTGGGAAAAAAAGGATGCCAATTTTGTTTGGGAGCCACGTCGCACGACCGCGCAATTGTCAGTTAAAGCAACGCAGTGCCGAATCGCAAAAAGGGGCTTGGTCCTTTGGCTGCAAATTGGTCCGGGGCTTAAGTGGTTAAGATGGGATTTCAACTCACTTTAGAGAGATTTTCTCTCGTTTCCTGTTATGTCTTTAGGAAAGGAAGTAAAATCTCTTCAACTGGGAAATGGGACAGAGGAAGAAAAATAAAAAAAATAAAAAAATAAAAAAAAAAGCTGGTGGGGGACGTTAAAATATTTCTTACTCTACTCAAAAGTGAAAAGATAACCCCTGCTGCAGGTTTATTTTAAAGCGGGGTTCCACCCTAAAGTGGAACCTCCGCTGATCGGATCCCTCCCCCCCCTCCGGTGTCACAATTGGCACCTTTCAGGGGGGAGGGGGTGGAGATACCTGTCAAAGACAGGTATTTACACCCACTTCCGGGCACAGACTCCCGTGGGAGTCTACGCCATTTCCTGCCCTGCCGCGCTGTCTGCTGGGACACACACGGGTCTCAGAGACAGCGTGGAGAATTTCTATTGCGCTGCGCGACTCGCGCATGCGCAGTAGGGAACCGGGAAGTGAAGCCGATTCGCTTCACTTCCTGATTCCCTCACCTCGAATGGTGGCGGCAGCAGCCGAGGGCCGAGCGATCGACCGGCCTCGGCTGCCGGCATCGCTCGAATCCGGGACAGTTGAGTGTCCATTTATTAAAAGTCAGCAGCTGTAGTATTTATAGCTGCTGGCTTTTAATATTTTTTTTTTTGGTGGAATCCCTCTTTAAGCTATCATACATAGACTGCACTAAAAACATTAACAGTGCAGCGTTCTTAAATAAAAAAAAAGCTGAAGTTTACCGTTGGTCGCCAAGGGCAATGTCCACATCCTGTTCGGGCAATACTCTCGTCTTGGTCAACAGTCCACCCCCAAAGGCTTTCTCCACTTCAGACAACTGATTCTCTACAATGTAATGCAGGTAACAGCCGTGTTCCTCTGTTAAGCTTCTCAACAACGCCCTGCTTCCATGACCCACGCCAACTACTGCTAATCCAATGCCACGTGTGCCAAAGCTGCCGACTGGTCGTCCGGGAACCATGCTATTGGTGGCTTCGGAAATGATATGCCTTTGGTTTACGTGTTTGTATGATATGGATGGATTCTGGACATGGATGGTGCCAAACGATGATGGGAGTGAGGAAGAGGTAGACGGTGCTGGATCTTCTTTGCTGCTGACTATGTTTGTGGTGGAGCTGATGGGGTTCAGAGTGCCGGAGATCCAGGAGGAGTGATGGTGGTGAGGAGGAGGAGGAGGAGGAGGAGGAGGAGGAGGAGGAGGAGGAGGAGATGGCACCTGGTTTGTGGTGCTAACAGAGTTACTGCTGGAGCTAGACTGCAGCACGAAGGAGGGCTGAGGGTGCCATGCCGAGTCTAGAGGCACTGGGATATTGCCAACCTGATCACCACCAGTTGAGCTATTAGGAAAAATAACATTTTAATAAATAAATAAGTAATCCACAGAATATATATATTTTTTCATTTAAAGAATTTCTAGTTTAGCTATCACTTTGCCACTGCGCAAATCAGCTTCTTTCTGGTCCTTCCCCGGTGAGATCTCACCTCCAGCACACACACATTGGTCTTGCCCTAGTAAGATCTGAATCCCTCCACCAGCACAACCATACATTGGTTGTTTCCTAGTGAGATTCCCACCTCCAACACACACTGATCTTCCCCCATTGAGATCCCTCCTCCAGCACACACACATTGGTCTTCAGCTGGTGTCCCCCTGCCAGCATAAACACATTGGTCTCTGCCCGCTGTCCCTTCTCCAGCACACACATTGGCCTTTACCCTGTATCCCACCTCCAGCACACACACATTGTTTTTTTCCCTGTATGACTCCACCAGCACATACACATTGGTCTTTACCCAGTGTCCCTCCTCCAGCACACACCACACATTGGCCTTTACCAGGTGGACCATGGGACGACGATCCCATCCCTTTGCCCTGGGCCTTCGAGCCAAGTTACCCATTGTCACTTACGACACTAGATGCCAGATACCTCCACTTTTTGGATTGAAACCTTCAAAAATGTGTTTCTTTTGTATCTACATATGCTTTACTGTTTTTCTCCCCTGCGTGGGACACTTTTTCTTTTTTTGCTCTCAAGCCTGTATCTTGATATTGTTTTACTCAATAAAAACTATTGTACCAGAAAAAAAAAAAACAAAAAAAAAAAACAGGTGAAACATCTCTAAGCCCACGTACACACGGTCGGAGATTTTGGCAACCAAATCCGTCGGATTTTGTCTGTCGGATTTAGTCCGACGGATTGTGTCCGAAACTGTTGCATACACACGGTCGGGCCAAGTTATCCGATTTAGCGGTTGCCAAGAACGCGGTGACGTAATTTCGTTACGACGGGACTACATTCAGGCTAGTAGCCAATATCTTTGATGTAGGAATTTGATCTGAGCATGCGTGGCACTTGGTCCGATCAAAATTCGCTACACATGATCGGAGTATGTCCGACCGGTCCAGTTGGTCGGGAAATATTTCCAACATGTTGGAAAATTGGGTCGGACGGAGATTCGGACGGAATCAGTCCGATGCATACCACACACAGTCGGATTATCTGACGACACGGTCCGATAAGACTCATTCCAACAGATTCTCTGACCGTGTGTACAAGGGCTAAGGCCTCGTTGATATGGGCTTACTACAGCATACATCCAAGTGAGGGCCATGTTTTCCTTCACCACACTATTCCTGGGCATGCGTGGGAGACCACGTTTCCTTTTCTTGAGGATAGTTGAGACTTTACTTTATTTTTTTACACTGGGGCATGTGGTCCCCTGAGTGTGTCCAGGCATATGTGTACTAGGGGTACGCTGTTCGTTTTTAACCTTGCATGAGACCTTTGGATATAATTTCATACGGCTTCTGCCTTGTGCAAGTCTTTTAACATCTTTTTGCATGCCAAAATAGGTGTGTGTGTGTGTATATAATATATATATATATATATATATATATATATATATATATATATATATATGCCAACATGTACTGTGACATACTGAAGCAGAGCATGATCCCCTCCCTTCGGAGTCTGGGCCGCAGAGCAGTATTCCAACATGATAATGACCCCAAACACACCTCCAAGATGACCACTGCCTTGCTAAAGAGGGTAAAGGTGATGGACTGGCCAAGCATGTCTCCAGACCTAAAATCTATTGATCATCTGTGGGGAATCCTCAAATGGAAGGTGGAGGAGCGCAAGGTCTCCAACATCCACCAGCTCTGTGATGTTGAGTTATTTTGAGGAGACAGAAAATTTACACTGTTATACAAGCTGTACACTCACTACTTTACATTGTAGCAAAGCGTCATTTCTTCAGTGTTGTCACATGAAAAGATAGAATAAAAGATTTACAAAAATGTGAGGGGTGTACTTACTTATGTGAGATACTGTGTAATATAATATTATAGTGCAATATAATAGATATATATTATATAGTGTAATATAATATATCTATATATATATTTTTTTTTATACACACTCTATTTAAGCAGTTGTATTCACTGGAGTTTATATGAGCCTAATATTGTTTCTTTTTGTTTGTTATACTTCTTCTATTGATATCGGCTTTGTCTTTTCTTTTGGGTTCTTTATTTGGAGGTTTGGGTGTCTTTTTTACCCTCTGGCGCCTTTAGGGTTATGGAGTTGAGTGACCAATAACTAATAATTAGAATGTCATTACATTAACAAGTTTATACACATTTATATACATTTCTACATATATACTAATTTTCTTTTATTATATATCCCGTCCTTTTACTATTTCAAATTTTTCAATCACTTCAATCTCGTTTTTTGCATTGTTGGTCAGAATTTTTGTGGGCTTTAACACTTGGAGTCCATTTATAGGTCACTCATGAGTACATTTAGGGGTGTTTTTTCTTTTTCTTATGTTTGTTAGAACTCGGTCAAACGTGTCTTATTTCTATACATTTCTTATCATGAAAAAGTATATGCACATTATTTTTCCTGACCTGATGTTAAGAGTTTTTATGAACAAATTTTGCTGCTCCGATGGACTTGGGCTGTCAGGGTCAAGATCATTCGCTGGTGTGTGGAATGCCATTTTATTGATTTATTACACCTGTTAGCGGCCCAGTGTTTCTCAAATCCAGTCCTCAGGCCCCCCCAACAGGTCATGTTTTCAGGTTTTCCATTATTTTTCACAGGTGATTTGATCAGTTTCACTGCCTTAGTAATTACCACAGCCGTTTCATCTGAGGGAAATCCTGAAAACATGACCTGTTGGGGGGGCCTGAGGACTGGATTTGAGAAACACTGAGTTAGCCTGAGTTTATAGGGAGTGTGCTTACAGGGAGGGGGGTAATCAGCAGCTAAAGCTGGCCATACACCTATAGATTATCTGTACATTTTTTATGGTTAGATGGAAAAAGTGCAACAGATTTCTCCATGTACACTAAACTGTGTGGATGAAGGAATCTCCCACTTTTTCCATTTAACCATAGAAAATCTGCAGATAATCTGCAGGTGTATGGCCAGTCTAATAAGCACAGGAGTGTAAAACGCATCTGCTGACCAGTATATACCATGTGTGTCCTATCACTGTTCTTATGGATTTGTGATAAAGAATTGCTTTTATTCCTGGAAGTGCCGCCAGCCTCCCTACCTTTTTCCAGGCATGGATAGGGCTATCTGCATAGGGAAGCAGGGAACACCTGCGTATACCTGCAGGTACAAACGCGGCCTTCACGTGGGAGTACTCTGTAGTACACCTGTGTGATCAAGGCCTTATAATTTAACTATGTGTTTAGCTGGCTGGGATTTTGCTTTGGCTCAGCAGGATACAAGTGGAAACTTATAATAAACAGACACATAGGGGTTGATTTACCAAAACTGGAGCGTGCAAAATCTGATGCAGCTCTGCATAGAAACCAACGAGTTTTCTGGCAAAGCTTAAGGTAGGGTTCACACATCTCCACATCCAATTCGCATAGCAGGAAAATATGAGCGGTTCTCTATGGACCCGGTTCACATGTCTCCGGAGCGGCTGCTGAGCGCCCTGCACGGAAACGCTGTACGTCTTTGCATCTATTTCAGGGCCGAATTCAGGCAAAGATTCTGCCCCAATTCGTCCCTGAAACGGAGAACAGGGATGGACAGCGTCGCTGTGCGATCCGCGGCCGGTTTAGGTGTGAACCCAGCCTAAAAGGAGAAGTACAGCCAAAGCTTGTTCGGCTGTAATTCTATGAATCACAGCAGTGCAGATCGTTTTTCACTCCTGTGACCCGTACTCAGCAGATAGCAGGCTGAAGTCCGCTGTCTGCCAATGTCACAGAGATTGCGACAATGAAGTCTGGATCCGCCCACACGCCTGGACCGTCACCCGGCTCAGCCTCTCAGTAAGTGTCAGAGCCTGAGCCGGAAGCTCCCGATCCCTTCACAACTTAGCGATCCAGTGAGCGCAGGGGGCAGAGCAGAGAGCCGGTGACTGACAGTCACCAGCTCTCTGCTCAGGGAGCTGTGAGAATTGAGCGATGGGTGGTGCTTGATCGCTCACTTCTCAGGTGATAGAGCTAGCGGGGGACCGATGCCACATCCACCTAAGTAAGCAAGTATGATATTAAATCGGAGTTCCACACGTTTTTTTCGTTTATTAAAAGTCAGCAGCTACAAAAAGTATAGCTGCCGACTTTTAATAAACAGGACACCTGTCCCGCGGTCCAGCGATGTGGGCACCAGGAGCCCTGATCCGTCATTACTACTGTGGGCACCCAGCCGTGACAGCTTACAGCTTCATGGCCAGGCACGCACTGCGCTCTGCTATTGGCCTGGCAATCTTCTGGGACCTGTGAAGTGTCCCAGAACATCACTGGTAGGGAGGGTGAGAGGAGGCGGCGGCCAAGAAGAGGAATGAGGAAGTGGGTCAGGAGGTACACACTCCCCCACCAAAGAAAAAAAAAAAAAGAAGGACATGCCAATTGTGGCATGTCAGGGGGCGAGGAGTGCTTAAAGCGGAAGTTCCACCTTTGGGTGGAACCCCGCTTTAACCACTTGCCAACCAGCTGCCGTCATTACACGGCGGCAGGTTGGCTCGTTCCCGTGAATTGCCGTAGTTGTACGGCAGTCCCTTTAACAACTAAAGCGGGCTGCCAGCTATGCGCATTGGCTCTTCCGCCACACTGTCCATCGGCCACCCACAATCGCTCCACAGAGAGCCAGAATGGGGACCTGTCAATGTAAACAAACAGATCCCCGTTCTTACAAGGAAGTTCAGAGTGATCGTCTGTTCCTAGTGATTAGGAACAGCGATCTCTGTCTTCTCCCACTCAGTCCCCTCCCCTCCTCAGTTAGAAACACCTCCCAGGGAACACATTTAACCCCTTGATCGCCCCCTAGTGTTAACTTCTTCCCTGCCAGTGACATTTATACAGTACTCAATGCATTTTTATATCACTGATAGCTGTATAAATGTAAATGGTCCCATCAAAAGTGTCCGATCTGTTCACCGCAATGTCACAGTCCTGCTTAAAAAAAAAAAAAAGGGGGGGGGGGGGGGGGATTGCTGATCATCGCCATTACTAGTAGAAAAATAAATGTAGAAGAATACATATTGGCCTAAAAATTGATGAAGAAATTTTTTTTTTTTTTTTTTTTGGGGGGGGTTTGGGGGTATTCATTATAGCAAAAAGTAAAAAATTGTTTTTTTTTTTTTTTTCAAAATTGTCTATTTTTTTGTTTATAACGCAAAAAATAAAAACCGCAGAGATGATCAAATACCACCAAAAGAAAGCTCTATTTGTGGGAAAAAAGGACGTCAATTATGTTTGAGTGCAGCGTTGTACGACCGCACAATTGTCAGTTAAAGCGGTGTTCCGCCCAAAAAAAAAATAAAAAAATTAAAAGCCAACACTGTAGCCGCTGGCTTTTAACAATAGGACACTTACCTGTCCTGGAGTCCATCGATGTAAGCACCGTATCCAATGTTTCCATCAGCTGTCGGGATCTGCCGCCGCCATTGCGGGTAAGGGTACCCAGCAGGGTAGCCTTATGGCTTCACACCAGGAACCCTATTGCACATATGCGCGAGGCCCTGCTCCTCTCTCCTACTGGCCCGGCGACAGGGAGAGGAGGGGGGAGGAGAAGGGAACCCTGCGGCGATGTCACGGGCTGTGGCCCGGACTCCCGGAAGTGGGAGCAGGATACCTGTCAAAAACAGGTATCCTCTCCCCCCTCCCCCCCTGAAATGTGGCAATTGTGGCACCAGAGGGGTAGAGGAGTCAAATGAGCGGAAGTTCCACTTTGGGTGGAACGCCGATTTAAAGCGACGCAGTGCCGTGTTGCAAAAAAAAAAAAAAAAATGGCTTGGTCATTAAGCACTACAATACAGGGCACTTTCGCCCCCTTCCTTCCCAGCCCAATTTTCAGCTTTCATCGTTCTCACAATTTCAATGACAATTGCGCAGTCGTGCTACGCTGTACCCAAATTAAATTATCATTTTGTTTGCACAAATTGAGCTTTATTTTGGTGTTATTTATTAACGACTCAGTTTTATATTTTTTGTGATAAGCGAAAAAAAGAGTGGAAATTTAGAAAAAAAAAAAAAGAAATCCAATAAAATCGAATTTTGTCATAAATTTAAGCCAAAATGTATTCTGCTACATGTCTTTGGTAAAAAAGATTTGGTTAAGTGTATAATAATTGGTTTGTGTGATCACGTACATATGTACGCAAATTATCATGTACATATGTGTACAGATAATCATTGGGACATGTAATTTTAGTGGGACATATGTGGGGGACATGTTTTTATTATTAGGGACATGTGTTTTCATTATTTGGTGACATGTATGTTTTGGGGACATATGTGGGGACATTGTGTTTATACTGTGTGGTGTGTTGTGTGTTTACACTAGGCTGGTGATCAGTGAGTAAAAAGCTGTAAAAAACAGCTCATACTCACTGATCATCAGCCGGCTGCAGCGATCTGCTCTCCTCTCCTCAGCAATGACTTCTGTGTGAGGAGAGGAGGAGCCAATTGCCTAGCAACCGGCTGTTTGTTTACATCACATGACGGCTGTGATTGGACACGGCCGTCATGTGATCAGGAGGGCCAATCACAGAGCCCTCCTGCTGATCCGAGATGCGCCGTGTCCGGGTGAAACGGGCCTATCGGGATCGCGCCGCTGCGCGGGCACGCGCGCGATCCCCCTACTTCTGATGGACGTTCAGGAACATCCACATGGAGCTCCCACCCGGTCGTATATGTACACTGGCCGGGTGGGAAGTAGTTAAGGGGCCAAATCTTCTGGTCCTTAAGTGGTTAAAAAAAAATAAAAAATAACTGATTCCCATACTTCTCTTTTAATTGATCAAGCTAAAGTTTGAAGCTGATTGGCTACCATGCACAGCTGCACCAGATTTTTCACTCTCCAGTTTTAGTAAATCTACCCCACTGAATCAATAAATCAATGAAAAAGAAGTAAAAACTTGTTACATCTTTAAACACTCACACTAAAATGGGGGCTCTGTTCCAGTGCTGCTTGATCAGCCGCCTGTTCCGGTAATGCCTCCCCGAAGCCAGGTGCTCCAAAATCCGGTCCCTCCTGACCCGCATCGGGAGCTCACATGACTTACAGTACAGCGTCTCCACCACGGTGGTCTCCCCGGTGTCACCGCGTTCAATCAAATGCCTCCTGACCGCCAAGTCCGAGAACTCGGCAGCGTAGTCATGTAAGGTTTTCTTTTTCCGTCCCATTCTGTCCAAAATAAATCAATGAGGATCAAAGTCTTGTCTTGGGAATATCGCGTTGGACCAGGCACTTGCGAAGGAGGTTTCCTCCAAGATGGACTTTCATGCCTTGAATGAAATAACACACAATGGTCACATTCACACCAAGGATTCCGAACCAATACGAGGTGGGAACTCGTCCAGCGGCTCCCGCTTTGTTTTCAGGCAAAGATGACCTTCCTATCTATTAACTGTAGAGCTGCACGAATAATCGTTAAAGAATTGAGATCGCGATTCTAACCCCCCCTAACACAGCATTTTCCCGATTCAGTGCAGAGCGGTGGTGGAGATAAAGAGAAACATTGTAACACTTAGTTCTTTTAGAGATCAAAAGGGAAGAACTTCGGTCTGTAAATTAGGTCAGTTTCACCACTTTTCTGGCACTTGTTGCTTACAAGTTACAATCAGTATTTTTTGCTAGAAAATTTTATTTTATATATATGTATAGTTACATAAATATTAAATAGTAAATATATATATATATATATATATATATATATATATATATAAAATAAAATTATGTTTGGGGGTTCTAAGTAATTTTCTAATATATAAGCGCTGGGCTATTTTCTTCAAAAAAATCTGAAATTAAAAAAAAAAAAATAATAAAAAAAAAAAAATTTGATTCACGATTCCAATAATTTTTTATTTTTTTTGATGGACATCGCGCCGGTCCTGTGGAGCTATGGCCAGGAGTTTTTAGGCAAGGCCGCGGCTTCGGCCTCATGGACTAGGCTGAGGCCTCGCATAAAAACTCCTGCCTGCCGGTCCTGGTGAAAAAAAATAATAATCGATTTGCTGAAAATTTTAATCGATTTGACCTCTCAACTCCAGCCCTAATATATTATATATATATATATATATATATTTTTTTTTATTTTTTTTTTTCCGTTATTAGCAGAGACCCTAGAGAATAAAATGCCGGTTGTTGCAATATTTTATGTCACGCTGTATTTCTGCAGCGGTCTTTAGAAACGCAATTTTTTGAGGGAAAAAAAATACACTTTAATGAATAAAAAAAAAAAAAAAGTAAACCGTAAAGTTAGCCCAATATTTTTGTATAATGTGAAAGATGATGTTACGCCATGAGAATCGTGATCTTTATTCCACACAAAAAAAATTGTGATTCTCATTTTGGCCAGAATCATGTGGCTCTAATCAACTGCTTATCATTCGTCATGTAGACAAATGATTTTCCACTTTAACATTCAATGTAACAAAATATCTTTATCAGAATATATAATATTAAAATTGAATTTATAATAATAATTAAAAAAAAAATCTAAATTAATCAAATTGTCTTTTTTTTTTTTTCTTTAATATCTCATAGATGTGAATCTGCCTCCATTAAAGTGACAGAAAAAAGTTAAAGTATAACTAAAGGAAAAATTCATTTTGGAATGGGTGGAGAGAGATTAGAACCTCTCTCAGGTTTATATTGCTGTGATGCAACCTCTTTATTTGTTCTATTCTATTTATTTGTTCTGGTGACGGTTTTCACAAAGAGTGAAGCAAAATCCCAAAATTGTGGGTTGTCACCAGAACAGGAATAGAGGAGAAATCATTCAATGGGGACACTGGTTCTGGTGACAACCTGGGACAGGAAGTGAAGCTAAATCTCCCCCAATGGGACAGAGAGCAGGGGTTATAACCCTCCTTTATTCTATGCAAAAAAAGGTTTTGCCTTTAGTTTTACTTTAAAGCTTTTACAACAACAATTTCATATAATTTCTTTAAAATATTATTGCAAAAAAAAAAAAAGACTGCTAAAACATATTTAATAATAATAATAATAATAAAAAAAAAAGTCTGTAGAATATTTTCCCTGATACTACAGGACAGAATATCTATGGTTATGAAAGTTCCTGGAATATAGGGCTCTATGATGTTTAGAGGAATAATAAGGGGGTCTTATAGGACAAGTTTATGGGCAGTTATCGGGGCCACCTTCATTTTGGGTGACTACACACTGGCTATATGGGATATACAGTCGCTCACAAAAGTAAGTACACCCTTCACATTTTTTAAAATATTTTCTTCTATCTTTTTATGTGACAACACTGAAGAAATGACACTTGTCTACAATGTAAAGTAGTGATTGTACAGCTTGTGTAACAGTGTAAATTTCCTGTCCCCTCAAAATAACTCAACACACAGCCATTAATGTCTAAATCGCTGGCAACGAAAGTGAGTACACCCCTAAGTGAAAATGTCCAAATTGGGCCAATATTTTGTGTGGCCACCATTATTTTCCAGCACAGAGGTTTAACTCTTAGGCATGGAGTTCACCAGAGCTTCACAGGTTTCCACTGGAGTCCTCTTCCCCTCCTCCATGATGACATCACAGAGCTGGTGGATGTTGTTGCGCTCCTCCACTTTCCGTTAGAGGATGGCCCACAGATGATCAATAGGGTTTAGGTCTGGAGACATGCTTGGCCAGTCCATCACCTTTACCCTCAGCTTCTTTAGCAAGGCAGTGGTCATCTTGGAGGTGTGTTTGGGGTGGTTATCATGTTGAAATACTGCCCTGCGGCCCAGTCTCTGAAGGGAGGAGATCATGCTCTGCTTCAGTATGTCACAGTACATGTTGGCATTCATGGTTCCCTCAATGATCTGTAGCCCCCCAGTGCCGGCAGCACTCATGCAGCCCCAGACCATGACACTCCCACCACCATGCTTGACTGTAGGCAAGACACACTTGTCTTTGTCTTCCTCACCTGGTTGCCCCCACACACGCTTGTCACCATCTGAACCAAATACGTTTATCTGGTCTCATCAGACCACAGGACATGGTTCCAGTAATCCATGTCTTTAGTCTGCTTGTCTTCAGCAAACTGTTTGCGGGCTTTCTTGTGCATCATCTTTAGAAGAGGCTTCCTTCTGGGGTGACAGCCATGCAGACCAATTTGATGCAGCGTGCAGCGTATGGTCTGAGCACTGACAGACTGACCCCCCCATCCCTTCAACCTCTGCAGCAATGCTGGCAGCACTCATACATCTATTTCCCAAAGACAACCTCTGGATATGATGCTGAGCACGTGACCTCAACTTCTTTGGTGGACCATGGAGAGGCCTGTTCTGAGTGGAAGCTGTCCTGTTATACCGCTGTATGGTCTTGGCCACCGTGCTGCAGCTCAGTTTCAGAGTCTTGGCAATCTTCTTATAGCCTAGGCCATCTTTATGTAGAGCAACAATTCTTTTTTTCAGATCCTCAGAATGTTCTTTGCCATGAGGTGCCATGTTAAACTTCCAGTGACCAGTATGAGAGAGTGAGAGCGATAACACCACATTTAACACACCTGCTTCCCATTCACACCTGAGACCTTGTAACACTAACAAATCCCATGACATCGGGGAGGGAAAATGGCTAATTGGGCCCAATTTGGACATTTTCACTTAGGGGTGTACTCACTTTTGTTGCCAGCGGTTTAGACATTAATGGCTGTGTGTTGACTTATTTTGAGGGGGCAGCAAATTTACACTGTTATACAAGCTGTACACTCACTACTTTACATTGTAGACAAGTGTAATTTGTTCAGTGTTGTCACATGAAAAGATAGAAGAAAATATTTACAGAAATGTGGGGGTGTACTTACTTTTGTGAGATACTGTACATCCGGCCACAATGGAGTGGATTCATGAAGGAAGGTCGGCCATACACAGGTGGTATCGCAGACCAATGACTGCACATACAGGAGGATGTGAAGGTGGGGGATATCAGGGCACCTATAAAAAGAAGGTGATGAAAGATAGTGAGTTGGGGCAGTCACAGTCTGTATTGAGAGTGAGGCCGGTGTCTGGGGGGCAGTTATGGACCCATCTATAGGGTATGGTAGGCAGTCTGGCAATGGGCTGATGTCTGGAGTAGAGTATCCGGGTCACAGGAGGGTATTACATGTAGGTGACACGGGCACTTCAGATGATTGTCACAGGTCAGTGCCGGAGAGAGTAGATAGTAGAGACCACAGGTCACCAAAAAGTGGGAATGTCTGTATAAGACACAGGCAGGCTGTCTATAGAAGGGTTTTATAGACAGGTGATGGGGCAGGTACCTACAGGGGGTATTATAGACAGATTATGGGGCAGGTATCTACAGGGGGTATTATAGAAAGGTAATAGGGGAGGTACCATAGGGGGTTATATAGGACAGATGGGGCAGGTACCTACAGGGGGTATTATAGAAAGGTAATAGTGGAGGTACCATAGGGGGTTATATAGACAGGTGACGGGGCAGGTACATACAGGGGGTATTATAGACAGATGATGGGGCAGGTACGTACAGGGGGTATTATAGACGGGTGATGGGGCAGGTACTGACAGGGGGTATTATAGACAGATGATGGGGCAGGTACCTACAGGGGGAATTATAGACAGGTGATGGGGCAGATACCAAGAGGTAATTATAGAAAGGTGATGGGGCTGGTAGAATAAGGGGTATTCTAGACAGGTAAGGGGCATGTAGAATAGGGATATTATGGACAGGTGATGGGGCAGGTACCATAAGGGGTATTATAGACAGTTGAGGGGGCAGGTACCTATAGGGAGTATAACATGTAGATGATGGGGCAGATATCAACAACAGGGAATTCAAGGCAGGTGACAGCTCCCTGTAGGAGGTATTAGTGGCCAGTTACAGATGGTAGATGTATGGGTAGGTGACAGGAGGTAGTTTATGGTAGCACAGGAGGCAGTGAGTGGCAGTTATAGGGGGCAGTTAGTGTCAGGAAGATAGTACAGGGGGCAGTAGAGGGCAGTTTCAGGAGGGTACTACAGGGAACAGTTGGTGGAAGTGTCAGGAGGACAGTACAGGGGGCAGTGTCAGGGGGGTAGTACAGGGGGCAGTTTCAGAGGGGTAGCAGAGGGAAGTGTCAGGGGGGTAGTACAGGAGGCAGATTCAGTAGAGGGAAGTTTCAGGGGAGCAGTACAGGGGGGTAGTACAGAGGCCAGTGTCGGGGGGAGGGGGTAGTACAGAGGGCAGTTTCGGGGGGGGGGGGGGGGGGTAGTACAGGGGACAGCGTCGGGGGGGGGGGGGGGGTAGTACAGGGGACAGCGTCGGGGGGGTAGTACAGGGGACAGCGTCGGGGGGGTAGTACAGGGGACAGCGTCGGGGGGGGGGGGGAGGTAGTACAGAGGACAGCGTCGGGGGGGGGGTAGTACAGGGGACAGCGTCGGGGGGGGGGGGGGGGGGGGGTAGTACAGGGGACAGCGTCGGGGGGGGGGGGGGGGGTAGTACAGGGGACAGCGTCGGGGGGGGTAGTACAGGGGACAGCGTCGGGGGGGGTAGTACAGGGGACAGCGTCGGGGGGGGGGGGGGGGGTAGTACAGGGGACAGCGTCGGGGGGGGGGGGTAGTACAGGGGACAGCGTCGGGGGGGGGGTAGTACAGGGGACAGCGTCAGGGGGGGGTAGTACAGGGGACAGCGTCAGGGGGGGGTAGTACAGGGGACAGCGTCAGGGGGGGGTAGTACAGGGGACAGCGTCAGGGGGGGGTAGTACAGGGGACAGCGTCAGGGGGGGGTAGTACAGGGGACAGCGTCAGGGGGGGGTAGTACAGGGGACAGCGTCAGGGGGGGGTAGTACAGGGGACAGCGTCAGGGGGGGTAGTACAGGGGACAGCGTCAGGGGGGGTAGTACAGGGGACAGCGTCAGGGGGGGGTAGTGATGGGGCAGATATCAACAACAGGGAATTCAAGGCAGGTGACAGCTCCCTGTAGGAGGTATTAGTGGCCAGTTACAGATGGTAGATGTATGGGTAGGTGACAGGAGGTAGTTTATGGTAGCACAGGAGGCAGTGAGTGGCAGTTATAGGGGGCAGTTAGTGTCAGGAAGATAGTACAGGGGGCAGTAGAGGGCAGTTTCAGGAGGGTACTACAGGGAACAGTTGGTGGAAGTGTCAGGAGGACAGTACAGGGGGCAGTGTCAGGGGGGTAGTACAGGGGGCAGTTTCAGAGGGGTAGCAGAGGGAAGTGTCAGGGGGGTAGTACAGGAGGCAGATTCAGTAGAGGGAAGTTTCAGGGGAGCAGTACAGGGGGGTAGTACAGAGGCCAGTGTCGGGGGGAGGGGGTAGTACAGAGGGCAGTTTCGGGGGGGGGGGGTAGTACAGGGGACAGCGTCGGGGGGGGGGGGGTAGTACAGGGGACAGCGTCGGGGGGGGGGGGTAGTACAGGGGACAGCGTCGGGGGGGTAGTACAGGGGACAGCGTCGGGGGGGTAGTACAGGGGACAGCGTCGGGGGGGGGGGGGGGAGGTAGTACAGAGGACAGCGTCGGGGGGGGTAGTACAGGGGACAGCGTCGGGGGGGGGGGGGGGTAGTACAGGGGACAGCGTCGGGGGGGGGGGGTTATACAGGGGACAGCGTCGGGGGGGTAGTACAGGGGACAGCGTCGGGGGGGGGGGGGGTAGTACAGGGGACAGCGTCGGGGGGGGTAGTACAGAGGACAGCGTCGGGGGGGGGGGGGGGGGTAGTACAGGGGACAGCGTCAGGGGGGGGGGTAGTACAGGGGACAGCGTCAGGGGGGGGTAGTACAGGGGACAGCGTCGGGGGGGGGTAGTACAGGGGACAGCGTCGGGGGGGGGTAGTACAGGGGACAGCGTCGGGGGGGGTAGTACAGGGGACAGCGTCGGGGGGGGTAGTACAGGGGACAGCGTCGGGGGGGGGTAGTACAGGGGACAGCGTCGGGGGGGGGGGTAGTACAGGGGACAGCGTCGGGGGGGGGGTAGTACAGGGGACAGCGTCGGGGGGGGGGTAGTACAGGGGACAGCGTCGGGGGGGGGTAGTACAGGGGACAGCGTCGGGGGGGGGTAGTACAGGGGACAGCGTCGGGGGGGGGGGTAGTACAGGGGACAGCGTCGGGGGGGGGTAGTACAGGGGACAGCGTCGGGGGGGGGTAGTACAGGGGACAGCGTCGGGGGGGGGTAGTACAGGGGACAGCGTCGGGGGGGGGTAGTACAGGGGACAGCGTCGGGGGGGGGTAGTACAGGGGACAGCGTCGGGGGGGGGTAGTACAGGGGACAGCGTCGGGGGGGGTAGTACAGGGGACAGCGTCGGGGGGGGGTAGTACAGGGGACAGCGTCGGGGGGGGGTAGTACAGGGGACAGCGTCGGGGGGGGGGGTAGTACAGGGGACAGCGTCGGGGGGGGGGTAGTACAGGGGACAGCGTCGGGGGGGGTAGTACAGGGGACAGCGTCGGGGGGGGGTAGTACAGGGGACAGCGTCGGGGGGGGGTAGTACAGGGGACAGCGTCGGGGGGGGGGTAGTACAGGGGACAGCGTCGGGGGGGGGTAGTACAGGGGACAGCGTCGGGGGGGGTAGTACAGGGGACAGCGTCGGGGGGGGGGTAGTACAGGGGACAGCGTCGGGGGGGGGTAGTACAGGGGACAGCGTCGGGGGGGGGTAGTACAGGGGACAGCGTCAGGGGGGGGTAGTACAGGGGACAGCGTCAGGGGGGGGTAGTACAGGGGACAGCGTCAGGGGGGGGTAGTACAGGGGACAGCGTCAGGGGGGGGTAGTACAGGGGACAGCGTCAGGGGGGGGTAGTACAGGGGACAGCGTCAGGGGGGGGTAGTACAGGGGACAGCGTCAGGGGGGGTAGTACAGGGGACAGCGTCAGGGGGGGGTAGTACAGGGGACAGCGTCAGGGGGGGGTAGTGATGGGGCAGATATCAACAACAGGGAATTCAAGGCAGGTGACAGCTCCCTGTAGGAGGTATTAGTGGCCAGTTACAGATGGTAGATGTATGGGTAGGTGACAGGAGGTAGTTTATGGTAGCACAGGAGGCAGTGAGTGGCAGTTATAGGGGGCAGTTAGTGTCAGGAAGATAGTACAGGGGGCAGTAGAGGGCAGTTTCAGGAGGGTACTACAGGGAACAGTTGGTGGAAGTGTCAGGAGGACAGTACAGGGGGCAGTGTCAGGGGGGTAGTACAGGGGGCAGTTTCAGAGGGGTAGCAGAGGGAAGTGTCAGGGGGGTAGTACAGGAGGCAGATTCAGTAGAGGGAAGTTTCAGGGGAGCAGTACAGGGGGGTAGTACAGAGGCCAGTGTCGGGGGGAGGGGGTAGTACAGAGGGCAGTTTCGGGGGGGGGGGGGGGTAGTACAGGGGACAGCGTCGGGGGGGTAGTACAGGGGACAGCGTCGGGGGGGTAGTACAGGGGACAGCGTCGGGGGGGGGGGGAGGTAGTACAGAGGACAGCGTCGGGGGGGGTAGTACAGGGGACAGCGTCGGGGGGGGGGGGGGGGGTAGTACAGGGGACAGCGTCGGGGGGGTAGTACAGGGGACAGCGTCGGGGGGGGGTAGTACAGGGGACAGCGTCGGGGGGGGTAGTACAGAGGACAGCGTCGGGGGGGGGGGGTAGTACAGGGGACAGCGTCGGGGGGGGGGGTAGTACAGGGGACAGCGTCGGGGGGGGGTAGTACAGGGGACAGCGTCGGGGGGGGGTAGTACAGGGGACAGCGTCGGGGGGGGGTAGTACAGGGGACAGCGTCGGGGGGGGGGTAGTACAGGGGACAGCGTCGGGGGGGGGTAGTACAGGGGACAGCGTCGGGGGGGGGTAGTACAGGGGACAGCGTCGGGGGGGGGTAGTACAGGGGACAGCGTCGGGGGGGGGTAGTACAGGGGACAGCGTCGGGGGGGGGGTAGTACAGGGGACAGCGTCGGGGGGGGGTAGTACAGGGGACAGCGTCGGGGGGGGTAGTACAGGGGACAGCGTCGGGGGGGGGTAGTACAGGGGACAGCGTCAGGGGGGGGTAGTACAGGGGACAGCGTCAGGGGGGGGTAGTACAGGGGACAGCGTCAGGGGGGGGTAGTACAGGGGACAGCGTCAGGGGGGGGTAGTACAGGGGACAGCGTCAGGGGGGGGTAGTACAGGGGACAGCGTCAGGGGGGGGTAGTACAGGGGACAGCGTCAGGGGGGGGTAGTACAGGGGACAGCGTCAGGGGGGGGTAGTACAGGGGACAGCGTCAGGGGGGGGTAGTACAGGGGACAGCGTCAGGGGGGGGTAGTACAGGGGACAGCGTCAGGGGGGGGTAGTACAGGGGACAGCGTCAGGGGGGGGTAGTACAGGGGACAGCGTCAGGGGGGGGTAGTACAGGGGACAGCGTCAGGGGGGGGTAGTACAGGGGACAGCGTCAGGGGGGGGTAGTACAGGGGACAGCGTCAGGGGGGGGGTAGTACAGGGGACAGCGTCAGGGGGGGTAGTACAGGGGACAGCGTCAGGGGGGGGTAGTACAGGGGACAGCGTCAGGGGGGGGTAGTACAGGGGACAGCGTCAGGGGGGGGTAGTACAGGGGACAGCGTCAGGGGGGGGTAGTACAGGGGACAGCGTCAGGGGGGGGTAGTACAGGGGACAGCGTCAGGGGGGGGTAGTACAGGGGACAGCGTCAGGGGGGGGTAGTACAGGGGACAGCGTCAGGGGGGGGTAGTACAGGGGACAGCGTCAGGGGGGGGTAGTACAGGGGACAGCGTCAGGGGGGGGTAGTACAGGGGACAGCGTCAGGGGGGGGTAGTACAGGGGACAGCGTCAGGGGGGGGTAGTACAGGGGACAGCGTCAGGGGGGGGTAGTACAGGGGACAGCGTCAGGGGGGGGTAGTACAGGGGACAGCGTCAGGGGGGGGTAGTACAGGGGACAGCGTCAGGGGGGGGGTAGTACAGGGGACAGCGTCAGGGGGGGGGTAGTACAGGGGACAGCGTCAGGGGGGGGGTAGTACAGGGGACAGCGTCAGGGGGGGGGTAGTACAGGGGACAGCGTCAGGGGGGGGGTAGTACAGGGGACAGCGTCAGGGGGGGGGTAGTACAGGGGACAGCGTCAGGGGGGGGGTAGTACAGGGGACAGCGTCAGGGGGGGGGTAGTACAGGGGACAGCGTCAGGGGGGGGGTAGTACAGGGGACAGCGTCAGGGGGGGGGTAGTACAGGGGACAGCGTCGGGGGGGGTAGTACAGGGGACAGCGTCGGGGGGGGTAGTACAGGGGACAGCGTCGGGGGGGGTAGTACAGGGGACAGCGTCGGGGGGGTAGTACAGGGGACAGCGTCGGGGGGGGTAGTACAGGGGACATCGTCGGGGGGGGTTGTACAGGGGACATCGTCGGGGGGGGTAGTACAGGGGACAGCATTGGGGGGGGGGGTAGTACAGGGGACAGCATTAGGGGGGGGGTAGTACAGGGGGCAGTAGAGCGAAGTGTGAAGGGGGTAGTACATGAGGCATATTCAGGAGAGTAGTAGAGGGAAGTGTCAGGGGGCAGTTTCAGGAGGGTAGTAAAGGGAAGTATCTTGGGGATGTAGTACAGGGGGTAGTAGAGGGAAGTGTCGGGGGGGGGGGGGGGGGTAGTACAAGCGGCAGTAGAGGGCAGAGTCAGGAGGGTAGTAGAGGGGGCAGTTTCAAGGGGGTAGTATAGAGGGTAGTGGAGGGAAGTTTCTTGGGGATGTAGTACAGAAGGCAGATTCAGGAGGGTATTAGAGAAAGTGTCAGGGGGATTAGTACAGGGGGTAGTTTCAGGGGGGTAGTAGAGGGAATTTTTTCAGGGATGTAGTACAGGAGGTAGTAGAGGGAAGTGTAAGAGGGAAGTGCCAGGGGGCAGTTTCAGGAGGGCAGTGCAGGGGGCAGGCTCAGGGGGGTGGTAGAGGGGGCAGGCTCAGGGGGTGGTAGAGGGGGCAGTAAAAGGCGGTGCCAGGAGGGTAGTAGGTGGACAGGTAGGTATCAGCACACACTGGCAGGGAAGAAGGCGGTACTAGACCCCCAGTCGGCTCCTAGGACGCCCCCAGCTCTCCTCTATGGACTCTCTGCCTCCTCCAGGTGACTTCCGGAAACAAAGACTCCTTTCAGCTCTCCCGGAAGTACAGTGCAGTGACCCGGAAACAGAAGCGGAAATAAAGTACTTCGCCGCACGTTGGTAGGGGATCTAGTTTTGTGCGGATGACATCTAGTGGTCGCTGGTGGGTACTGCAACCATTTTAGCCAGGCTGCTCCCACAGTACACAGCTGGGAGAGGTCCCAGAGATCAGGAGACCTGGAGAGTGAGAAATCCGGTGTCCTATCATATACAGTCCCCCATCGGATAGTGTCCGCTGTGTAATGCGCATGCGCAGTACACAGCAAACACAGATTCCGAAAACAGCTGAAGATGAACGGCGCCTGCGCCGTGATTCCAGGTTCTGGTCCCACCATCCAAGTGGACATAGAGATGGAATATAAAAGAGCCGAGCGCAGCGAGGCTGAGCCTGAAGCGTGGCGAGCGAAGCAAGCCCGCGAGGGGCTCTCTAATTTTGCCAGCCCTATGTCCGCTTGGATGCTGGGGCTACCACCTCCACTCACGGCGCAGGCGCCGCTCATCTTTTCCGTTCAGATTTTCCAAAGCTTATTCTGCTCCGTACTGCGCATGCAAAGTACTGAGCAGACACTATATGATGGCAGGACACTATCTGCCAGAACACCGGTGCAGCTGTGCTTCGTAGTCAATCGGCTTCTGTCCTCAGCTTGTTCAATTAAGCTTTAATAATAAAAACTGGAAGCTGTTTCTATACAGAACTGCACCAGATTTTGCACTCTCCAGTTTTAGTAAGGCCCCTTTCACACTGGAGCGGTGCGCTGGCAGGACGGTGAAAAAAGTCCTGCTAGCCGCATCTTTGGAGCGGTGAAGGAGCAGTGTGTTCACCGCTCCTACCCATTGAAATCAATGGGACAGCGCGGCTATACTGCCGACAAACCGCCGCTGCAGCGTCGCTTTGCGGGCGGGTTTAACCCTTTTTCGGCCGCTAGCGGGGGTTAAAACCGCTAGCGGCCACAGACCGCCACTAAAACGACGGCCTTAATCAACCTTAAAGTGAGCAGATAGAGAATGAGGAATTACAGGGAACAAATCGTTACAATCTTGCTGCACAATTCAGTACAATGGGAAGCAGATATAGACCTGTGCGGCCAGTGTACAGACCTCCATGAGGACACACCTAGCCCCGATAAAGACGCAACGCGTACGCTGACAATTAGAACAAAATTGTGTATTAACAAAACTTTTTATGCCTTTATTTCACTCTAATAAAGGATGACCATTTGCTGATATTACTGTTGTGCCAGCTTTTCTCCATAGAGCACCACTTGCTGGCTGGAAATACTAAACATGAAATAGTCCTGGGCAATTTTTAATCCATACATTAATAATAATAATAAAAAAACACATATTCAACATTTAGGCATTAGAACCACTTTAAAATATTTTTAGTATTACAGAATAAAAAAAAAAAATGAAAAAATGGATAGATGAGTGGTGGTCATGAGAGCGCCACTTGCTGGCTATATGTAGTAAACATGACATAGTCATGGGCAATTTAACATTTTTAATACGTGATTAAAATATCTAAATTTAAATATTTTTGGTATGACACAGTTTTTCACTATGGAGAAAATAAAGCGCAATAGTAATATCAGTAAACAGTCATCCTTTATTATATGTAGTGGAATACAGCCATAAAAAGTGCCAACGCACTTCGTGTGCCCAACGGCCGAAACACGTTGGGACTTTATGGCTGTATTCCACTAAGTCTAATAAAAGGATGACCATTTGCTGATATTACCATTGTGCTGGATTTTCTGGGCTGTACTGCGGCTTGTTCTTTGGTGATAGGTTTATATTAGTAATAATAAATATACAGTCAAATAAAAAATAAAAAAATTGTTTACCATTTTGGGCCAGTTTTCCTTTGATTATAACAAAATAAATAAAAATCAGGACATATACATTACAATTTACCACCCAATGAAAACCCCAAAAAAAAAAAAACGCAGTACGATCCACCTGGATATACAAAGTAGTGATGATGATCTGTACGGTTTTACTAACACGTGTCAAAGTTGCAAAATTGTGCTTAGGCATTTACATTATTATTATTATACAGGAATGATCCTGTTGCTGTCGTTATATGGCAGCAGGTTGGTGCGGCTGCGCAAACCGCCATAGGTGTACATCGGCACTTTAAGAGCTGTGGGAGGCGCGCACGCCCACGGCACAACGCTGGAGCCGATGCACGTGGCCTGCGATGTCCACCTCCCACCCGTGATCGCTCCTCACAGAGCTTGAACGGGGATCTGTCAATGTAAACAGACAGATCCCCATTCTGTCAGGGGAGGAGAGACAGATCTGCTGTTCCTAGTGATCAGGAACAGCGATCTCTCTCCTCCTCCAGTCAGTCCCCTCCTTGCAACAGTTAGAAACACCTCCCTAGGGAACCAATTTAACCCCCTAGTGTTAACTCCTTCCCTGTCAGTGACATTTATACAGTAATCAGCGCATTTTTATAGCACTGATCCCTGTATACATGTCAATGGTCCCAAAAAAGTGTCAAAAGTGTCCGATCTGTCTGCCGCAATGTCGAAGTCCCGCTAAAAATTGCTGATCACCGCCATTACTAGTAAAAAAGAAAAAAAATTATAATAAAAATGCCATAAATATATCCTCTATTTTGCGGACGCTATACATTTTGCGCAAACCAATCAATATACGCTTATTGCGTTTTTTTGTTTTTTTTTACCAAAAATATGTAGAATACATATTGGCCTAAACTGATGAAGACATTTTTTTTTTTGTTTGTTTTTTCTTTTTTGGGATATTTATTACAGCAAAAAGTTAAAAAATATTGTTATTTTTTTTCAAAATTGACGGTCTTTTTTTATTTATACCGCAAAAAACAAAACAAAACAAAAAAAACACAGAGGTGATCAAATACCATTGAAAGAAAGCTCTATGTGTGGGGGAAAAAAAGGGCATAACTTTTGAGTACAACGTCGCACGACCGCCCAGTTGTCAGTTAAAGCGATGCAGTGCCATATCCCAAGAAAATGGCCTGGTCAGGAAGTGGGTAAATCCTTCCGGGACTGAAGCGGTTAAATAGCGCCAACAGTTTGCGATTTACAACGTTACGCAGAACAGTACAGTTACAATACAATGTAATACAGTTCTACAGTATTGCAATTGTTGTGCTACATAAGAGCCGGTTCACACAGGGGCAACACGACTTTCAACGCGACTTTTGTAGGCAACTTGGACACGACTTGTCAACACGACTTGGGGTGACTTACAACACCACTTTAAGTCCCCCCAGGCCAGGCGACTTTGGCCGTGGCCAATCAGACAATGAGCTCTCACGGGGGAACTCCACGCCAAATTTATTAAAAAAATCCGGCATGGGTTCCCCCTCTGGGAGCATACCAGGCCCTTAGGTCTGGTATAGATTTTAAGGGGAACCCCCTACGCCGAAAAAACGGCGTGGGAGCCCCCCCCCCCAGATCAATACCAGACCCTTATCAGAGCACGAAGCCTGGCCGGTCAGGAAGGGGGTGGGGACGAACGAGCAAGTGCCCTCCCCCCCTGGACCGTACCAGGCCGCGTACCCTCAACATTGGGGGGTTGGTGCCTTGGGGAAGGGGGGCGTCCTGCAAATATATACCTGCGTTTTTTTTTTTTGCGGTATAAATAAAAAAAGACCGTCAATTTTGAAAAAAAAAAAACATCAACACGGGGACAAGGTGCTTTGGGGTGGGGGGGGCACAGGGCGCCCCCCTTCCCCAAAGCACCAACCCCCCCATGTTGAGGGCACGTGGCCTGGTACGGTCCAGGGGGGGGGGGGCGCTCGCTCGTCCCCACCCCCTTCTTGACCGGCTAGGCTTCGTGCTCGGATAAGGGTCTGGTATGGATCTGGGGGGACCCCATGCCGTTTTTTCGAGAAATAGGGGGTTCCCCTTAAAATCCATACCAGACCTAAGGGCCTGGTATGCTCCCGGAGGGGGAACCCACGCCGGATTTTTAAAATAAATTTGGCGTGGAGTTCCCTCTCGAGAGCTCATAATTCTGTGAGAGTCGCCTCAATATAGACGGAGATCCGACTTGGAGGCGACTTCCATTGAAATCAATGGGTACCAGTCGCCTAGAAGTCAGATACAAGTAGTACAGAAACCTTTTCTGAAGTCGGAGCGACTTCAGTAGTGTGCATTAAGAGGGCTCTCATTCACTTACATTGATTTTTACATGTAGCGTGACTTGAGGCGACTAGGGGCGACCTGAAGTCGGATCTGAGTTGCCCCTGTGTGAACCGGCTCTAAATTCTGTCTTATGTGGCCATAAGCTGTACGAAAAATCGGTCAAGATTCGGTCATTTAGACATTTAGTTTTGTTTTTCGGCCAGTTAATGGGCACAAAATCGATAATCGTTGGGACGTTTTTAAGACGAAAAAACGAGTTTGGAAAATTTCTGCCGAACGAATGATAAATTGAAAGGTTAATGCGTTTCCCGTCCGAAATTGTCTGCACTAGGTGTAAGAACGATTTCTCTGTCATTACATGATGGCACTATCGTTTGCACTCATGGCAGAATGTTTGCGAAAATGGGTTTGGCCAATTTTTCATATGGTGTATGGCCAGCATAAGACTCTGCTGTCCATCACCAGGTATGGAGGACTTTGACAAGTTTCTACACTTTCGGGCCTTGCAGCCCTGCTCGTTAGAGATTACAGTACATCTATCTAGAAGATATTGGTTTTATCCTTAGACGTGAAGGGGTTAAAATACCGAACGTCCATTTTTTTTTTAACCACTTCCGGACCGCCGCGCGCTGATTTACGTCCTTACTTTGAATAGGAATATCGTTATGGCCGCAGATAGCGGCCATAACCACTAAAGATGGCCTTGCGGGTTCGCCCGGCGGTCGGTTCGCGGCGAACTTTGCTCGTTCGTAATTCACCAACCCCCCCATGTTGAGGGCACGTGGCCTGGTACGGTCCAGGGGGGGGGGGGCGCTCGCTCGTCCCCACCCCCTTCTTGACCGGCTAGGCTTCGTGCTCGGATAAGGGTCTGGTATGGATCTGGGGGGACCCCATGCCGTTTTTTCGAGAAATAGGGGGTTCCCCTTAAAATCCATACCAGACCTAAGGGCCTGGTATGCTCCCGGAGGGGGAACCCACGCCGGATTTTTAAAATAAATTTGGCGTGGAGTTCCCTCTCGAGAGCTCATAATTCTGTGAGAGTCGCCTCAATATAGACGGAGATCCGACTTGGAGGCGACTTCCATTGAAATCAATGGGTACCAGTCGCCTAGAAGTCAGATACAAGTAGTACAGAAACCTTTTCTGAAGTCGGAGCGACTTCAGTAGTGTGCATTAAGAGGGCTCTCATTCACTTACATTGATTTTTACATGTAGCGTGACTTGAGGCGACTAGGGGCGACCTGAAGTCGGATCTGAGTTGCCCCTGTGTGAACCGGCTCTAAATTCTGTCTTATGTGGCCATAAGCTGTACGAAAAATCGGTCAAGATTCGGTCATTTAGACATTTAGTTTTGTTTTTCGGCCAGTTAATGGGCACAAAATCGATAATCGTTGGGACGTTTTTAAGACGAAAAAACGAGTTTGGAAAATTTCTGCCGAACGAATGATAAATTGAAAGGTTAATGCGTTTCCCGTCCGAAATTGTCTGCACTAGGTGTAAGAACGATTTCTCTGTCATTACATGATGGCACTATCGTTTGCACTCATGGCAGAATGTTTGCGAAAATGGGTTTGGCCAATTTTTCATATGGTGTATGGCCAGCATAAGACTCTGCTGTCCATCACCAGGTATGGAGGACTTTGACAAGTTTCTACACTTTCGGGCCTTGCAGCCCTGCTCGTTAGAGATTACAGTACATCTATCTAGAAGATATTGGTTTTATCCTTAGACGTGAAGGGGTTAAAATACCGAACGTCCATTTTTTTTTTAACCACTTTCGGACCGCCGCGCGCTGATTTACGTCCTTACTTTGAATAGGAATATCGTTATGGCCGCAGATAGCGGCCATAACCACTAAAGATGGCCTTGCGGGTTCGCCCGGCGGTCGGTTCGCGGCGAACTTTGCTCGTTCGTAATTCGCCAAACCGGCGGACTTCTGCCGCTGTTCGCGGCGGACATATTCGTTTACATTGTGAAGAACTTTGACCCATGACACATCCATCATGGGGTACAGGACAGCCAATTGAGACATTTCAGCACATGGACATACCCCCTACCTTATAAATACACCTCATCTGGCGGCCATTTTACATTCTGTCCTTTGTCAGTGTAGGGACAGGACGCTGTGTGGAGCAGGGACAGTCAGTTTAATCACTAGCTATTACTATTAGGTCCACAAAAGTCCTTTTAAGAACTGACATAGGTGTACAGTATATAGGGTTGTAATACACTTATAATATACTTTCTTTCAAATATAGAAAGCATATTATAGTGCACTGCAGTGCTGCTGAGTGCTGACCGATTCTGCAGCTGTCTTTTCTCAGTGTAGGGAACTTTCGAACTGACCTAAAATTTGTGCAAACTTTAGAACCCCATTGAAGTCTATGGGACTCGAACGTTCGAAATAAAAAGTGCTAATTTTAATGGCTAATATGCCAGATGTTGTCCTAAAAAGGGTTTGGGGACCTGGCTCCTGCCCCAGGGGACATGGGTCAATGCCTAAAATGTTTTTAAAAACAGCAGTTTTTTCGGGAGCACTGATTTTAAGGACGATTAAAGTGAAACAAAAGTGAAATATTCCTTTAAATATCGTGCCTGGGGGGTGTCTATAGTATGCCTGTGAAGTGCCACGTGTTTCCCCGTGTTTAGAACAGTCCCTGTACAAAATGAAATTTAACAGAAAAAAAGTCATTTAAAACTGTTTGCGGTTTAATGTAATATCTGGTTCCGGCAATATGGATGAAAATCATTCAGAAAAATGGCATGGGTAGCCCTCCCTGCCCATTACCAGCCCCTTTGGGTCTTGTACGGATATTAAGGGGAACCCCATACCCATATTAAAAAAAGGAAAGGCGTGGGGCCCCCAGGCCCTATATACTCAGAATAGCAGTATATAGGCGGTGCAAACAAGACAGGGACTTTGTAGGTTTCTTGTGTTAAGTAGAACCTGTTTGTAATTTTGAACTGGTACATTGTTAAAGTGTAGATCCAGTCAAAAAATCTATTTTAAGCTTTTTGGAAAACATAGGGAAGGGTTATCACCCCTGTATAATTTGTTTTGCCGTCTGTCTTTTTTCATCTCACTTCCTATTGTCTCCTTCCGTTTGCAAGTAGAAGACGTTTGTAAGTTGGATGTTTGAAAGTAGGGGCCTGCCCTATATGCTCTGCAGAAATTTGCGCCTAAGGTGTTGGTGTTGCCACAACACTGTAAGCCCTCAAAGTGACTCTTGGTGGGCGCTGGAGAGCCCTGCTGTGAACAATTATATCAAGAATTGTAATTACATGCCATTGTTGAACAGTGGTAGAAAAATAGGGCCTTTGGTGGTTGTGGTGCTGGTGCCAAAACACTGTAAGTCCTCACAGTTACTCTCGGTGGGCGCAGGAACGGGCCCTACTGTGAAATATTATATCAAGAATTGTAATTACGGGGGGGCGTGTCCGGATGTGAGTGGTGGTGGACGTGTAGGAGAGGAGCTCCGGGCATCCTTATATGAAATCCTTTGCAATCCTTTGCCATCCGTGCCAAAAACACCTACAAACTGCCCAAACACCTACCTACAGTGTGTGGCTGCATCATCTGCTGCTCCCCCGTGCATATATTGCTGGGATCGGGCCTGGGGAACTGCGGATCCTCTGTGAGGGCGGCCGTCGCCATCTTTCTTTGCTGCAGCCGGCGCGGGAGCTGTTACTGGCCTGGAAGAGAGGTAGGGGGTCCCATCACCGCTCGGTCTACCCAGCGGTGTGTTTAGCGGAGCCTGCTGATCCACGGGGCCGTTTTTATTTCGTCCGCAGCGGCCGCGGCCTAGTCCGGCCTAGTGCGGCCTGGTGAAGCCTCCAGACCACCGGACTTTCCTAAATCGCCGGCCGGCGGGGGAGCGCCGCGGCCGGCCTGATTTGTCACCGGGTGTGGGGACACCGCTGGGCTTGCACACCCCCATCCTACCTCCACCATCCTGGGAAAAAAAAAAAAAAAGAAAAGAAGGGCTTGAGCTGCCTGTGGAGACTGCGGGTGCAGGCTGACAGGGAAGGCCTGGTGCTCAGCATCTCAATCACCCCCCTGCCCTGCCTTTACTCTGGCTTCCTGGCCTTCTCCTGCATGGTCCCCTCGGCTGACACTTCTAGTGGCCATCATCTATACACTCACCGGGGACAGCTGGATCTATATTCTCCCACTGCTGGGCTGTGAACTTCCGGGACTGGATAAGTGTGCCTTGCCTCAGGTATTCTCCTGGCCACTGCTCTGGGCCTGAAAGCTGCCCTCTGTCTAAACTGGAGCCCTGGGGCCAGTGCTGCATCAGTGCCCTGGTGCGTGCTCCTGTGGCACACATATTTCTATTGCCTAACTGTCTGTGTGGTTGTGGGGGGCCCAATATCCTGTGGCTGACTATTCCTCTGCTCTGCACTGCCAACCACTGACCCCCCACATTCATGGGCCCTAAGCACCGTCCCAAAAGCACCTCAACGCCGGGCCGTCCGGCCCCTGCGCCGGCTGCACTTTCTACACATTCTACACAATCTGACCCGTCTCTCATAGGGAGGCTGCAAGTCCTGCTGACTGACTTGGCCATGGAGTCTGAGGCCTCTCCAAGTGCGGCCCCTTCTGCCCCGTCATCTCAGGACAGCACTGCAGTGATCCTGGCTGCCATTGAACAAAGCAAGACCTCCATGCTGGTGAGAATAGACCGCCTGGCCGAAGAATGTAACCTCATTAGAAATGACCTGGACAAGATCAGAGGTAGGCTGACTGAATCAGAATCCAGAATTTCTGCCACTGAGGATCTCACAGCTACCCACTCCAACACTATAGCGGACTTGCAACGCACAGTACAGTCACTTGTTGCTAAAGCAGACGACGCGGAAAACCGGGCAAGACGCAACAATGTTCGTGTCCTGGGTCTTCCGGAGGGGGAGGAGGGTGACCGACCGGCGGAGTTTGCAGAGGAATTCTTCAAAAACCTGCTGGGCCTTGCGGATATCTCTCCGACCTATGTTGTTGAGCGTGCCCACCGTGTCCCCACGGGACGCGTTCTCTCTGGTGCGAATCCCCGACCTTTTTTGGTTCGCTTCCTCAACTTTAGGGACCGTGACAGGATCCTTTCCGCAGCTCGGAAACATCCCTCGCTACCATACGGCAACTCATCGATCCTATTGTTTCCGGACTTCTCCGCCGACCTGCAGCGCAAGAGGAAGTCTTTCAATGATGTCCGTAAGCGCCTCCGCGAAAAGGACATTAAGTACAGCATGCTGTACCCCAGCCGCCTCAGGGTCCCCCATAACGGCTCGGTCAGGTTCTTTGATTCTCCGGCGGATGCAAGTGATTGGCTGGACAGTCTGAGATGATTCTGTCTCTCTTTTGGATCTGGGTTCGGAGGGGTCATTGTTCCGTTATCTGTTTGTTAAATTCACAGGGTTTGTTTACTATACCTCAGATTGCAGTTTTTCTCTGGCTAGAGTCGCTGCTCGCTGGGGATCCTAGTTCGGGACTAGATGCATATTTCCTCTACATCCTTCTACCCCCGGAGCTATCTCGTTGGACACAACTCACTACAGTTCTAACCCCTTCGCAGTTTCTCTTCACGCCAAGTGGAGAGGCACTCGCGGCACTGCATTGCCGCACTTTGGAACTTTTTCACAGAAGTCTGAAGTTCTAAGATTTTTTTTTTTTTTGAGTTTAGGTTTTGGGTATCAAACTGACCATAGTTCTGTTTTTGTTTTTTGTTTTTTTCTCTCTGTTAGGGGTATTTCATGGTCAGTAGGGAGTTTATAGTTTGCTGGTTGTTTTTTTCTTTTTCTTTTTTGTACGCTCTATATCCACTGTCTGCTATTTATGTGTCATGTGTG
Source organism: Lithobates pipiens (assembly GCF_037356315.1). Taxonomy (NCBI): domain Eukaryota; kingdom Metazoa; phylum Chordata; class Amphibia; order Anura; family Ranidae; genus Lithobates; species Lithobates pipiens. The sequence continues at coordinate 214,469,779 of NW_027507788.1, forward strand.
TTGTCCGTGCTTACAAGGCCTGGTGTAAAAGGTGTTCTCCTCCTTGTATTCTCCCCCGGCCCCACAAGGGTGGATCTCTCCCAAGCAGGTATCATTATCCTGTCTCATAAATTGTTATTGCCTTTATGGAGTTAAAATTACTAACATGGAATGTACGGGGTCTTAACGACAAGGTAAAGAGGGCGTTAATGTTTAAATACTTGAACAGTCACAGACCTCATATCTTGTTTCTACAGGAGACCCATCTCCTGGGGAATAAGATTCTGGCACTACGTAGACCCTGGGTACGGCAATCATTTCATGCGACATACTCCAGTTATGCCAGGGGAGTGGCCATCCTGTTGAGCAAATCCCTTCCCTATAAGGTCCTACATCTTCAAACTGATCAGAAGGGTAGATTCATAATCCTCTTGCTGGAGATTAGAGCGGTGGTCTATGCTTTAGTAAATGTATATGTTCCTCCCCCCTTCAATCCACAAGTCCTCTATAAGTTGTTTGAGCGTTTAGCTGCACTACAATTCTCCAGACTATATATAGCTGGAGACTTTAATTCCATTCTGGATCCATCCCTGGACACATCCAATCCAAATAGGGTGTTTTCACCAGACCTACTTCAATGGGCACAAACATTTAATTACACTGAGATCTGGCGATGGAAGCACCAAACCACTAGGGCGTACTCCTTTCACTCTGCCACCCATAGGTCGGGCTCCAGGATTGACCTGATCTTCGGTAACACATGTGCCCTGGCGGCGGTGAGGGGGGTCTCGTACTTACCCGCGGGCCTCTCTGACCATGCCCCTCTGGAGGTCACCTTGGGGTTGTCTGATGCCGGGAGTAGAGACTGCTGGCGTTTGGCACCTAAATGGTTGCAGGACTCGAGGGTGGGGGAGGAAGTTTCTCCTAAACTACAACAATACTGGGAGATTAATGAGGACTCAACATCAGCTCAGGTAGTCTGGGACGCATTTAAGGCTACCACCAGGGGAGAATACATCTCTGCGATCAAAGCGGTTCGTTCTGAGATGTCTTGTCAGGTTCAGGCACTTGAGGAGGGGGAGGCTAGAGCGGCCGAGGCCTTTTCTGGCTTGCCGACTCCAGATCACTTCAGTCAGCTAGCTGAGGCGAGGAGAGCTTTGTCTCTGCATCTTGCCGCGGCCACACATCTGGATTTGAACTCTCTGGCCGGGAGGATCTTTGAATCCGGGGATAAAAACGGCAAACTCCTAGCAAATTTAGTTGCGGACTCTAGATCACAGACTGTGGTGTCGGAGATCTGTGGGTCTGATGGTCAGACGCTCTCTTCTCCTGAGCTGATTTTGGGTGAATTTAGATCCTTCTATGAAAAACTATATGAAGCAGCCCCTGGCTGGCCTGAGGACCGGCGTAGGGAGTTTTTACACTCTCTGCGCCTGCCCACTCTTTCGCAGGAGGATCTCGAATTCTTGGATAGAGATTTTACCACCGAGGAGATAGAGGCGGCAATTTGCTCGTTTCCCAGTGGCAAAACACCAGGTCCGGATGGACTTCCTGGTGAGTGGTACAGGATGTATGCCTCATTAATTGCACCGAAACTGCTGAAGGTCTTCTCTGAAAGTAAAAAACAGATGTTCTTGCCCCCTTCTATGTACCAGGCACACATAGTCCTCATTCCTAAGACTGGCAAAGACAAATCCCTCTGTTCTTCATATAGGCCGATCTCCCTGCTAAACTATGATCTCAAAATCTTGACAAAAATATTAGCGACCAGGTTGAGGGCGATTCTTCCATCCCTGATCAATATAGACCAGACAGGATTCATGCCGGGGAAGTCAACAGATATAAATTTACGTAGAGTATTCACACATCTTCAGCTGCCTTCCAGTGAGTCCTCCACGAGGGTGATGGTTTCACTGGACATTGAAAAGGCATTTGATTCGGTAGCATGGCCTTTTATGTCTTCTGTTCTAGAGGTTATGGGTTTTGGTGCAGAATTCCGTAGGTGGATTGATCTTTTGTATAAGGACCCGACAGCGCAAGTAAAACTCAATGGTGCTTTGTCCGCACCTTTTTTGGTTAAAAGAGGGACGCGGCAGGGTTGTCCACTATCGCCGGCTCTGTTTTGCCTGGTGATGGAACCCCTTGCCTCAGCCCTTAGGCAGGCTGATGGGGTTAGGGGCATACGGGTGGGAGCCATACATGAAAAAGTAGCTTTATATGCAGATGATCTCATCCTTTTCTTGAATGACCCTGCCCAGTCGCTTCGAGAGACGCTGACCATTCTTTCAAACTTCCGTGGATGCTCGGGTCTCAAGGTAAACTGGGATAAATCCCAAATTTTACCTATTGATAAGGCTGCAAAGGACGTAGCAGACCCCAACCTCCCCTTAATATGGGCAGACAAAATTAAATATCTAGGCATTCACATCTCCACATCTACCTCTGACTATTATACCCTTAACATGGAGCCATTGATACAGTTGATGAGGAGTAGATTAAAGGCGTGGGCGAATTTGCCCCTCTCTCTAATCGGCAGGATAAATTTATTTAAGATGAAGCTCCTACCTACCTTTCTTTATGTCCTCAGACATGCCCCTGTCTGGATCCCCAAAAAAGTATTTTGCCTGATTAACTCTATTTTATCATCTTTCCTCTGGGGAACTGGTCAGCCGAGGTTCAGACTGATGTTGCTGCAGAGACCTTGGGGGGAGGGGGGCCTGGCTTGTCCCGATCTCCACTCCTATTTTTTGGCGGCTCTGTTATCCCACGCCCACAACTGGTTGGTCTCTGATGAGTCCAATGCAGCGGTGGCTCTGGAAGCGGCACATCTGGGATCTTATGAGGCGCTGAGGAATCTACTTTACCGGGGTGCCAGGGCTCCTTTCCCTCTTACAACGTCAATGAGAGCGGTCATACGGGCGTGGTTGGTGGCAAAATCAATGCGACCCATGCCCGCTGGACATATATCGCCACACAGCCCTCTCTGGTTTAACCCACAATTGCTGGAATTTGGGTCCATTCCTGACCCTAGTGTTTGGGCATGCAAGGGCATTAAATATATAAATCAACTCTGTTTGGAAGGCCGACTGCTGTCATTTGACCGGTTGAAACAACAATATGATTTACCCAACTCACACTTCTTTAGATTCCTGCAGCTTAGGCATGCATTTAACACCCAGTTTGATAATGCTCAGGTTGTTTTTTATACATCAACCCTGGAGACTCTACTCAGGGACGAAGCTCTACCAAAGCCCTTATCCACCATATATAAAGCGATACTTCCTAACATACACACGGGACTAGAAAACCTCCAGGCAAAGTGGGTGGTCGACTTCCCCTCACTGGACGCTGAGGATTGGGAGGAAATCTGGGAGTGTCCTTTTTCACAGCTAGTATCAGCTAGAGATAAATTAGTGCAATTTAAAATAGTACATAGGGTTTATTACACGCCCGCGCGTCTGCACAAAATGTATCCATCTATTCCCGCCTCCTGCTGGAGATGCAACTCGTCCCCAGCAGATTTTATTCACATATTTTGGAGCTGTCCTCAGATCGCAATTTTTTGGTCTGCGGTGACCAACTCTATTACGACCATCACCACGGTACCAGTACCACTGTCTGTAGAGGTATGCCTGCTGGGACTTGTGGAACCCTTGGCCCCAGGCCGGGCAGTCAGAACCCTGCTAGGATTATTACTTTACTATGCCCGCAAGTCGATAGTACTCAGGTGGAAGGCATCATCTGCGCCCTCCTTAAATTTTTGGAAGAGGTTAGTGAATGCGGCTCTACCACTATACAAGGCTACCTACCTGTCCCGCGGTTGTGCCAAAAAATTCTACAAAGTATGGGATATCTGGACGGACTCACTGTCCACTAATGCTGACTCGATGGACGATTAGTATCGTTCCACTAAGTACCCCAATTGTCCAAGTGGCATCTATGGCCTCATAAACCCTCTGGGTTGCTCAACCAATAGTTAGGGGGGAGGGGGGGAGCGTGCATGCAACGATGTAATTATAATGTACACTTTATCTCCTAAGTATTTCGAGTAAGCCTTGTAGGGGATATGTAGCATTGGCAGGTTGATATGAATATTCTACACAGGTGGTTGAGCGTACAGTGGTTTGGGTAGGTATGCATATTTTTATGTAATGCCTCACCCTTTTGTTTGGTTTTGTTTTTTGTTTTTGTTTTTGTTCTCTCTTAGTTGGTAAGTTGTAGTGATCGAGCCAGGGTATGCCCAATAGGCTCTGTAGTGTTTTGTTCACATCTTGAAATGTCAATAAAGATAACTTTAAAAAAAAAAAAAAAAAAAAAAAGAATTGTAATTACATGCCCCTGTTAAACAGGGGCTGAAAAATTGGGCCTTAGGCACTGCTTGCTGGTGCCACAACATTGCAACCTCTTCCAGATACTCTAGTTGGAGTGCAGGAATGAGCCCTGCTGCAAAGCATTGCATCAAAAATTGTAATTACACACCCCTGTTAAACAGGGGCTGAAAAATTGGGCTGGTGGCATCACCCAGAACCCAAAATGTTCTTCCAAGATATCAGCGGAGGAGGAAGAGGATAGACAATCAACATAACAGGACAGTCACTCAGCATCAGCATAGGCAGTCTTGAAGGGATGTGATATTTCAAAAAAAAAAATTTGGTTACATCAGCTTCAGGTGCTTGGTAGCTGTGGGTGATCCAAGACTGATTCATCTTTATGAAGGTCAGTCGATCAACCGAGTTGTTGGACAGGCTCACCCTGTGATTGGTTACAAAGCCACCAGCAGCACTGAAGGTGCGTTCCGAAAGAACTCTGGATGCAGGACAGGCCAGTAGCTCAATTGCATACTGTGCAAGCTCTGGCAAGTGATCCATCCTCAAGACCCAGTAAGCCAGAGGATTTTCGGTGGGAAAGGTGTCCAAGTCTGACCTTGCCCCTAGGTATTCCTGCACCATGTAAATCAGACGCTGGCGATGGTTGCTGGAACCGATCATACCTTGGGGCTGCGGACTAAAAAATTGTCTGAACGCATCAGTCAGACGGCTACCTTCTCCACCGCTCCTTCTGACCGATGCCTCAGCAGCACGTTGTCCAGGGCCAGGAGTTTGTAACCTCCCAGTCTCTGGAAACGCGTTGCACAGACCTTTCTGCAAGGCCTCCCGGAGATGGCAAGATAAGGTCCGCAACCTTACCCTTGTACCGTGGATCAAGGAGAGTGGCCAGCCAGTAATGGTCCCTCTCCTTGATCCGAAGAATACGAGGATCCTTCCGCAGGCTTTGCAGGATCAGGGAGGCCATGCACCATAGGTTAGCTGAGGCATTCGGTCCGGAGTCCTCTGGGTCGCTAGGGACAACATGATCCGCAGCTACCTCCTCCCAGCCACGTAAAAGTCCACGGGTTTCTTGGGACTGTAAATCATCCCTACAAGACTTGCTGCTGCTGATGCTGAGTGCCAGGCTCCACCTCCATGCTGACACAATCATCCTCCTCCTCTTCCTCCTCCTCCTCCTCTTCCTGTGTGATGGGTGGGACAGCAGGAACACTGTCGAGATAAAGGGGGCCTTGAGAGGTAAGGAAGTCCTCCTCTTCCTGCCTCTGTTCTGCCTCAAGTGCCCTGTCCATTATTCCACGCAGTGTATGCTCCAACAGGTGGACAAGAGGTACAATGTCACTGATGCATGCACTGTCACTGCTCACCATCCTTGTGGCCTCCTCAAACGGTGACAGGACAGTGCATGCATCCCTGATCATGCCCCACTGGCGTGGTGAGAGAAAACCGAGCTCCCCTGACCCTGTCCTGGTGCCGTAGTTGCACAGGTACTCATTGATGGCCCTCTGCTGCGTGTGCAGCTGCTGCAGCATGGTCAACGTTGAGTTCCACCTGGTGGGCATGTCACATATAAGGCGGTTCTTGGGCAGGTTCAACTACTTTTGGAGCTCAGCCAGCTGAGCACAGGCATTAAATGATCGGCGGAAATGCACACAGACTTTCCTGGCCTGCTTCAGGACATCCTGTAAGCCTGGGTACCTGCCCAAGAACCGCTGCACCACCAGGTTAAGGACGTGAGCCACAAAGGGGACATGGGTCAGTTGTCCCTGTCGGAGGGTGGAGAGGAGGTTTGTGCCATTGTCGTAAACCACCAATCCTGGCTTAAGCTGGCGTGGCGTCAACCACCTCTCGGCCTGCCCCTGCAGAGCTGACAAAATATATGCCCCAGTGGCTCCTGTCCCCCAAACAAACCAGCGCTAGCATGGAATTGCATTGTTTTGCCTGCATAATTGTGTAGCCCCTTGAACGCCTACGGAGCACTGCTGATTCTGAGGACAGAGCACTGGAAGAGGCCATGGAGGAAGAAGAAGAGGAGGGGGTGGAGGAGAGAGGTGTGTCACAACCAGTAGTAGCATTTTGGAGGCGTGGTGGCGGAACAACACTACTGCACCTTGTCCTGCATCCTTCCCAGCTGCCAGAAGAGTGACCCAATGGGCCATGAAAGACAGCTAACAGCTAACGTCCCTGTCCATGCCTGCTGGACCATGAGTCAGCGGTAATATGCACCTTACCACTGACCGCCCTGTCCAGCGAGGCAAGGACATTGCCTTCCACATGCCGGTAGAGAGCCGGAATCGCCTTCCGTGAGAAAAAGTGGCGTTTGGGGACCTGCCACTGAGGAACAGCACATTGTACAAACTCACGGAAGGGGTCAAGTCTACCAACTGAAAAGGCAGCAGTTGAAGTGCTAGCAATTTAGCTAAGCTAGCATTCAACCACTGGGCATGTGGATGGCTGGGAGTGAACTTCTTATTACGGTCCAGCAGCTGGGGCAGGGAAATTTGCCTGCTACAATCGGACGTGGGTGTACTGCTAGCAGAGTGCCCGCAAGCACTTGGCTGTGACACACCTAATTCTACACCTTCATTCCTCTCAGTGCAGGTTTTAGAGAGGACTGAATGTCTAGTGGGGTTGGAGATCCCAGCTGATGAGGAGCAAGGAGAGGTCCGCTTTGTTCTTTGGTGTGGGTCTTTGAGGTACGCTTGCCAACGAGCTGCATGGCAGGTCAACATATGTCTGGTCAAGCATGTGGTGCCTAAGCGGCTGATGTTTTGGCCACGCGAGATACGCTTGAGACATATGTTGCAAATAGCAGCGGTGCGATCTGATGCACTCGTCTCAAAAAAGGCCCACACCAAAGAACTTTTAGAATAACAAGCAGAGGCAGCGCCCTGCACAGGCGGAGCTCTGCGGTGTGATTCAGTCGGTGTGCTGCCCCTAAGCTGGCCCCCGGAGGGCATCCTGCCTCGTTGGAGATGTGCCTCCTCCTCCTCTCTCCTACCACTCACCCATGTGGAGTCAGTGCCCTCATCATCCCCTACCTCTTCATCACTGGAGCAAACCTGGCAGTATGCTGCAGCTTGCGGAACATGACTGCTAGATTGATGTCCTTCTTGAGCATCCCCTCTCTCTGCGCTCACACTACTGCCTTCTTCTAGCTGAGTATCATCTTCAGAGCCTACAAAAAACACTGGGCATCCTCCTGGAGCATGTACTCAACACTGTGCTCAAAGAGTTCAGGGGACTCCTCAGGAGGACGTAGTAGGTCTAGGGAAGGAGTTACTGATGATGACATTGAGACGAGGGAAGACGATGCGTTGGCAGCTCCTTTGCTACCCTGAGCCTGGGTGAGAGGATGAGGAGGATGAAGAGGGCTTGGTCATCCACTCTACCAAGTCTTTGGCATGATGCGGCTCAACACGTCCAGCTGCCGAAAATAAGGACAATCGTGTCCCATGGCCACGTGCTGATGACGATGCACCACGTCCACGACCAGCACTGTTGTCTCTAGACACAGAGCCTGCTTGCCCTCTTTTATTGGCTCATGCCTGTCTGCCTTTCCTTGTTGGCCTTCCAGACATGGTAATGGCCTGAAGGGAGATGGGAAAACCAGCAATTGGGTAGTGTATATTGTGCTGGAGGCACAAAACACCCACTAACTCCTGCAGATGCATTTATTATAGAACACCAGCAATAAAGGGTCGATACAGGTGTATATTGTGCTGTGCTGGAGGCACACAAAACCCACTAACTCCTGCAGATGCCTTTATTATAGAACAACAGGAATTAAAGGGTAGATACCGGTGTATACTGTGCTGGAGGCACACAACACCCACTAACTCCTGCAGATGCCTTTATTATAGAACACCAGCAATAAAGTGTAAATACAGGTGTATATTGTGCTGTGCTGGAGGCACACAACACCCACTAACTCCTGCAGATGCATTTATTATAGAACACCAGCAATAAAGGGTCGATACAGGTGTATATTGTGCTGTGCTGGAGGCACACAAAACCCACTAACTCCTGCAGATGCCTTTATTATAGAACAACAGGAATTAAAGGGTAGATACCGGTGTATACTGTGCTGGAGGCACACAACACCCACTAACTCCTGCAGATGCCTTTATTATAGAACACCAGCAATAAAGTGTAAATACAGGTGTATATTGTGCTGGAGGCACACAACACCCACTAACTCCTGCAGATGCCTTTATTATAGAACAACAGGAATTAAAGGGTAGATACCGGTGTACACTGTGCTGTGCTGGAGGCACACAACACCCACTAACTCCTGCAGATGCCTTTATTATAGAACACCAGCAATAAAGGGTAAATACAGGTGTATATTGTGCTGTGCTGGAGGCACACAACACCCACTAACTCCTGCAGATGCCTTTATTATAGAACAACAGGAATTAAAGGGTAGATACCGGTGTATGCTGTGCTGTGCTGGAGGCACACAACACTAACTAACTCCTGCAGATGGCAGATGGCTCAATTAGAGAAGAGCAATATAGGTAGATACAGGTGTATACTGCGCTGAAGGCACACAGACAACACCCACAAACTCCTGCAGATGGCTCAATTAGAGAAGAGCAATATAGCAATATAGGTAGATACAGGTGTATACTGCGCTGATGGCACACAGACAACACCCAAAAACTCCTGCAGATGGCTGATGGCTCAATTAGAGAAGAGCAATATAGCAATATAGGTAGATACAGGTGTATACTGCGCTCAAGGCACACGGACAACACCCACAAACTCCTGCAGATGGCTGATGGCTCAATTAGAGAAGAGCAATATAGCAATACATGTAGATACAGGTGTATACTGCGCTGAAGGTACACAGACAAACACCCACTAACTCCTGCAGACGCCGGAACACTACACAAGGCTGCCGCGCTGGCGGCCTTATATAGTGTGGGACGTGTACTACACAGCCTGAGCTATAATTGGCAATCATGACTCTCCTCGCTGCCGGCGCTGTGATTGGCCAAGCATGCGGGGTCACAGTGCATGCTTGGCCAATCATGAGCCAGCAATGCACTGCGATGGCGCAGTGCATTGTGGGTCGTGAGCGCCACACGAATTTGGCGCAAACGCCCCACAGAGTTCTGGCTTCGCCAAACGGGCGAACATGCGTTCGACTCGAACACCAAGCTCATCCCTAGTAGGGAGGGACAGTTTGGTGTTTGGAGCAGGGACAGTCTGCAATTCACTAGCAATAGGTCCACAAAGGTCCTTTTAAGGACTGGTATAGGTGTACAGTATATAGGGTTGTAATACACGTATAATATACTTTCTTTCAAATATAGAAAGCATATTATAGTGCACTGCATGCAGCGCTGACCGATTCTGCAGCTGTCGTTTCTCAGTGTAGGGACAGTTTGGGGTTTGGAGCAGGGACAGTCTGCAATTCACTAGCTACTAGGTCCACAAATCATCCACTGATCATCTCCTGCACCCCCTTCATAGCCTGGCCTGACCTTGCCTCTCCTCCATGGCCTTCATGCGCTCCTGAATTGTCAAAATTTCACAGATAAAAAAAGAATGCTTGTCATTGTCGATCCCAGATTCACTTGTTATGTCAGTATCCATGTTGTGGGACTATGTGTGCACAGCTAGTTAATATTTTGTGGCTGAAAATATGACCTGGAGGTTTTTAAGGTTCGCCTGCCATTAAAGTGAATGGGGTCCGCCGCGAACCTCAAGGTTTGCGAACTTTTGGCCACGTTCGCGGTTTGCGTTCGCGAAACGTCCCGTCGGAAGTTCGTCCATCACTAATAACCACGGTATCCTCTTCTTTGGCTGGCGGTCCAGTTTCCGATAAGAGTGGTCTCTGCGATGGATTCGCGCGAGATCACTTTTATCGGCGGTTTTATCGACCCCTCCTCCCACCGTGCTCCGGTGCCCTCCACCGCTACCAGCAGCGATCGGATCCTTCTCCTTCCTTGGTATGGAGACGAGTGAGGGGAAGATGGCCCCCACCCGTCTCCATACCATTGCAGGGTGCAAGCAATGTCAAAATGTCACTTCCGCCCATAGCTCTTAAAGGGCCATTTATTTATTTTAAATTACAATTTTTTTTTTTATTGCATTTTAGTGTAAATATGGTATGGGAGGTCTTTCCTTGTAATAGGAATAAAAGCGACACTTTTTTCTTTTTAAAAGAACAGTGTAAAAATAAAAAATAAAAAGGTAAAATGAATAAGGCCGCGTACACACGGGCGGACTGTTCGCCCAACTTTGTCCGTCAAACAGTTTCGGCAAACAGTCCGCTCAAAATTAGCATGGACGGACATGGCCACACACGGCACTTTTTTGAGCGGACTGTTTCAGCGAACTGTTTGCCAAACAGTTCGCTCAACTTTTGAAATGAACGGACTCGCCCACGTAAGGCGGAGGCAAGTCCGCTCATTTCGAGCGCGTGTACAGGTAGGCGGGGCCCGCGAAGGAGACGTCGCGGGCACCGCCGCCTGGAATGGACTTAAAGGGGAACCCCAACGCCGAAAAAAATCGGCGTGGGGGTCCCCCCCAAGTCCACAACAGACCCTCGTCCGAGCACGCTACCCGGCCGGCCAGGAAAGGGGGGGCAAAAGAGCGCGCCCCCCCCCCTGAGCCGTACCAGGCCGCGTGCCCTCAACATGGGGGGTGCCTTGGGGAAGGGGGGGCCGCGCGCCCCCCCCACCCCAAAGCACCTTGTCCCCATGTTGATGAGGACAAGGGCCTCTTCCCGACAACCCTGGCCGTTGGTTGTCGGGGTCTGCGGGCGGGGGGCTTATCGGAATCCGGGAGCCCCCTTTAATAAGGGGGCCCCTGGATACCGGCCCCCCACCCTATGTGAATGAGTATGGGGTACAATGTACCCCTACCCATTCACCTGTGAAATAAAGTACAAAAAAAAACACAACACAGGGAAAAAATATTTTATTGCACAGCTCCGGGGGTCTTCCGTCTTCGGGGGTCTTCTCCGGACTCCTCCGCTATCTTCTTGTAGCTCTTTTGCTAGCGGAGGAGTCCGGCTTTCTTCCTCCCCGCCGCCGGCCTCTTCTTCCGACTTCGGGGGTCTTGTCCCCCTCTTCGGTTCTTCTGCCGGGCCACCGCGCCTTCTTATAGCTCTTTTGCAGGCGGTGGCCCGGTCTTCTGTCGCCGCCGCCTTCCGTTCTTCTGTCGCCGCCTACTGTTCTTCTGCCGGGCCACCGCGCCTTCTTATAGCTCTTTTAGAGGCGGTGGCCCGGTCTTCTGTCGCCGTCGCCGCCGCCGCCGCCTTCCGTTCTTCTCCTTCTTCTTCTCCTGGAGATGTTGACTCGACGATCTCTCCGGCCACAATGCCAGGGACGCGCTCCGCTGCCACTTATATAGTGACAATGGGGCGGTGTCACATGGTATATGTCACATGGGTTGGTCACATGGTGACCCCGCCCCCTTACGATGTCATAGTCCCCATGTGACATCAACCCATGTGACCAACCCATGTGACATATACCATGTGACACCGCCCCATTGTCACTATATAAGTGGCAGCGGAGCGCGTCCCTGGCATTGTGGCCGGAGAGATCGTCGAGTCAACATCTCCAGGAGAAGAAGAAGGAGAAGAACGGAAGGCGGCGGCGGCGGCGACGGCGACAGAAGACCGGGCCACCGCCTCTAAAAGAGCTATAAGAAGGCGCGGTGGCCCGGCAGAAGAACAGTAGGCGGCGACAGAAGAACGGAAGGCGGCGGCGACAGAAGACCGGGCCACCGCCTGCAAAAGAGCTATAAGAAGGCGCGGTGGCCCGGCAGAAGAACCGAAGAGGGGGACAAGACCCCCGAAGTCGGAAGAAGAGGCCGGCGGCGGGGAGGAAGAAAGCCGGACTCCTCCGCTAGCAAAAGAGCTACAAGAAGATAGCGGAGGAGTCCGGAGAAGACCCCCGAAGACGGAAGACCCCCGGAGCTGTGCAATAAAATATTTTTTCCCTGTGTTGTGTTTTTTTTTGTACTTTATTTCACAGGTGAATGGGTAGGGGTACATTGTACCCCATACTCATTCACATAGGGTGGGGGGCCGGTATCCGGGGGCCCCCTTATTAAAGGGGGCTCCCGGATTCCGATAAGCCCCCCGCCCGCAGACCCCGACAACCAACGGCCAGGGTTGTCGGGAAGAGGCCCTTGTCCTCATCAACATGGGGACAAGGTGCTTTGGGGTGGGGGGGCCGCGCGGCCCCCCCTTCCCCAAGGCACCCCCCATGTTTAGGGCACGCGGCCTGGTACGGCTCAGGGGGGGGGGCGCGCTCGCTCGCCCCCCTTTCCTGGCCGGCCGGGTAGCGTGCTCGGACGAGGGTCTGTTGTGGACTTGGGGGGGACCCCCACGCCGATTTTTTTCGGCGTTGGGGTTCCCCTTTAAGTCCATTCCAGGCGGCGGAGCCCGCGACGTCTCCGTCGCGGGCCCCGCCTACCTTCACACGCGCTCGAAATGAGCAGACTTCCCTCCGAGCGGGAACAGTTTGCTCATTTCGAAAGTAGCCTACACACGGGCGGACTGTTCGCTCAAACCAAGTTTCAGCGGACAGTTTTTCGGAATTTCCGAAAGACTTTGTCCGTCAAACTGTCCGCTGAAACTGTCCGCTGAAAGCCCACACACGGGCGGACTGTCCGCTGAAACACTGTTCAGCGGACAAAGTTGAGCGAACAGTCCGCCCGTGTGTACGCGGCCTAAGAATTTTTTTTTTTTTTTTTTTAAGCGTGACCCGTCCCGCCGAGCTCACGTGCAGAAGCGAACGCATACGCAAGTAGCGCCCGCATATGAAAACGGTGTTCAAACCACACATTTGAGGTATCGCCACAATTGGTAGAGCGAGAGCGATAATTCTGTCCCTAGACCTCCTCTGTAACTCAAAACATGCGACCTTTAGGTTTTTTATTAAATGTCGACTATGGAGATTTTTAAGGGTAAAAGTTTGTCGCCATTCCACGAGCGGGTGCAATTTTGAAGCGTGACATGTCTGGTATCAATTTACTCGGCGTAACATTATCTTTCACAATATAAAAAAAAATGGGCTAACTTCACTGTTGTGTTTTTTATTTATTAAAAAAGTGTATTTTTTTCCCAAATAAAAATGCACTTGTAAAACCGCTGCGCAAATACGGTGCGACAGAAAGTATTGCAACGACTGCCATTTTCTTCTCTGGGGTGTTACAAAAAAAATGTATAATGTTTGGGGGTTCTAAGTAATTTTCTAGAAAATAACTTGTAAACAACAAATCTGGGTCCTTACATGGTTGAATGAATGAATGACTTGGACAGCGCTGCAAATGCGAACTGAATCGCCTCAAGGCGCTTGATCCGACCTGCGTTGACTTTCTTCTTAAAAGAGGTGGGTCTTGAGTTTTTTTCCTGAAGGCCTGATGGTTTCCTTCCAAGCGCATGTTCGTGGGTAGAGCGTTCCATAGCCATGGTCCTTGGACTGCGAAACTTCATTCTCCCCTTGATTTGTACTGAGATTTGGGGGTGAGGAGGAGGTTTTGGTTGGTTGATCGGAGGTTCTGATTGGGGGTGTAGCGTTTTATTTTTTCACATAAGTATTGAGGAGCGTTTCCTTGTGTGCATTTGTGGGTCAGGCAGAGGGTCTTGAATGTGATCCGATCCTTTATGGTTAGCCAGTGTAGGATCCTCAGGGAAGAGAAGATGGATTCCCAGGGTTTTTTTCCCGTGACTAGTCTTGCTGCCGTGTTTTGGACGACTTGTAGGCCTGTAATCTGGAATTTAGGTAGTCCTATGTAGAGGGAGTTTGCGTAATCGAGTCGAGAGTTGATGATTGTTCCAACTACTACTGGTTTCTCCTCTTCTGGAATGAAGGGGATGAGTCTATGTAGCAGGTGTAGAAGATAGTAAGATCCGCTGACAACTAATCCTATTTGTGCATCCATTGACATCTCTGAATCGAAGATGACTCCGAGGCTTTTGGCTTTTTTGCTAGGGGAGATGGCCTGTCCAAGGATGGTGGGTGGAGTCCATGGGGGTCTTAGATTTTGTATTTCGGTTTGCGTTTAGGAGAAGAAGTTCTGTTTTGGATCCATTGAGTTTGAGGGAGCTCGTGGACATCCAGTCATCTATCGATGTAAGGCATTTTTCGAATTCCTGATATTGGTCTTTTTGTCCAGTGATGCGAAAGTAGAGTTGAGTATCATCCCCGTATGAGTGGAAGCATAGGTCCGATTTGCTGATGATTTTGAGGAGTGGTAAAATATTAGATAATTAAAAAAAAATTGATTGCTGTGTGGTGGTCATGATGAGTAATACCGCGTATACACGACCGGACTTTTCAACAGCAAAGGTCCGACGGAACGAATCCGTCGGACAAATTTGATCGTGTGTGGGCTCCATCGGACCATTGCTGTCCAAAAATCTGACAGACTTTAGCAATAGAAGATGATGTTTCAAATTTTTCAGACGGACTCGGAGTCCGGTCGAAAAATCCGTTCGCCTGTATGCTAGTCCGACGGATGAAAACCGACGCTAGGGCAGCTATTGGCTATGAACTTCCTTATTCTAGTCCAGTCGTACGTCATTGCGTTCGAATCTGTCAGACTTTGGTGTGATTGTGTGTGGCCAAGTCCGTTCTTTGGAAAGTCCGTCAGAACTCCGCCGAAAGTCCGTTCGAAAGACCGTCGGACCTAGTCCGTCGAAAAGTCTGGTCGCGTGTACGCGACATAAGAGCCGAAACAGACCACTGGTCGCCCCCCCCCCCCCCTCCAAGGGCTGTGCAGTAAGTGCCAAAGGGCCACAGAGCTTTAAAGCGGAGGTCCACCCTAAAGTGGACCTTCCGCTCATCGGAACCCTCCCCCCCTCCGGCGCCACAATTGGCACCTTTCAGGGGGGAGGGGGGTGCAGGTACCTGTACAGTACAGGTATCTGCACCCACTTCCGGGATAGCTCTCTGCGGAAAGGGGCGTAGATTACGCCCCTTTCCAAAAGTCCCCCGCTGCCTGCTGGGAAACACACAGATCCCAGAGGCAGCGGGGACCGTCCTTATTGCGCAGCACGACTCGCGCATGCGCAGTAGGGAACCGGAAAATGAAGCCGAAAGGCTCCACTTCCTGATTCCCATACCCAAGATGGCGGCGGCAGCACCCGAGAGACGATCGAGAAATCGGCTTCGGGTGCCGACATCGCGGGCGCGCTGGACAGGTAAGTGTCACTATTTTAAAAGTCAGCAGCTGCAGTATTTGTAGCTGCTGGCTTTTAAAGAAAAAAAAAACGCGGAGTCCCGGCGGACTCCCGCTTTAAAGTCATGCTTGACTTTAGAAGATTAGAGGGCAAACTTTTCCGGGTAGGAAAGGCGCAGCACGGGAGACACCATGAATCTCATAGACATTTACAAGCCAAAATGTGCGTCAAGAAGAACCAGAGAAGACGTCGTGTCGGCCAAAGTTACCGAGTCCCACGTCTTCATGAATCAGACCCGTTCTATCCTCCTCCTGAGATTTGTACAGTCATGGTAATGAAAGTTTGCTCCCTTTGACAAAAAAGTACAGGCCTACCATTAATCCTGGCATGGTTTTACAGGTCTTGACGTCAGCAGTCAATCCATAGTCTCATCAAATTCCGTATTGATTGCGAGTCTGCAGCCAGAGGCCAACGGCTCCAGCTCCCCGCACTCCGTATTGCGATGTCCAAATCGTCCCTCGTATTTATTGCTTCAATTAGAAAATATTAAAGATATTTTATTCCCTGTACTTCTCTTTACAATAATAGGCCCGAGATAATTCTGTTTGTTTTAATGCCTCTAAACGGGGAGGGGGGGGAAGGGGTGTATTAAACGCTATCTCTGTGAGATGAGATTTCATTAACCTAACTGCAGATCGGGTCTAATGTATCGCAATGACGATTGGAACCGCCAAGGTCACATTGCTTAAAGTTAAAACTTCCTTCGGAGTATTCTATTACTCATTTCAGAGGCTCGGATTGTTTTTTTTTTTTGTTTTTTTTTTTAATATAAGCTAAACACAACATGAAAACATGACACTCATTGGTAAGTGATGGATCTGCCATTTGTAAGTAAAAATTCCCAACGCAGATAACTTGCCTGGTCCCCAAAATTCATCTCTTGTGAGTTGAATAAAAAAAAAATCTGTAAAGCCCCGTACACACGAGAGGACTTATGTCCGACAGACTTCCGAAGGAGTTCTGCCGGAGTTCCGACAGAGTTCTGACGGACTTTTCGACTGAGCGGACTTGGCCACACACAATCACACCAAACTCCGACGGATTTGAACGTGATGACGTACGACTGGACTCGAATAAGGAAGTTCATAGCCAGTAGCCAATAGCTGCCCTAGCGTCGGTTTTAGTCCGTCGGAATAGCACACACACGAGCGGATTTTTCGGTAGGAACTGGGTCCGGCGGAGTTCCGTCGGAAAAATTTGAAGCATGTTCCATTTTCTAAAGTCCGTCAGACTTTTGCGAATCAAAAGTCCGTTGCAGCCCACACACGATAGAAAAGTCTGACGGAATCATTCCATCGGACTTTGGATGTTGAAAAGTCCGCTCGTGTGTACGCGGCATTAGTTTCAACGCAGTCCTAACCACTTGAGGGCCTTTTTTTGACATTTGTTGTTTACAGTTAAAAATCTTTATTTTTTTACTAAACAATTACTTAGAAACCCCAAAACATTATATACAGTATCTCACAAAAGTAAGTACACCCCTCACATTTCTGTAAATATTTTCTTCTATCTTCTCATGTGACAACACTGAAGAAATGACACTTGTCTACAATGTAAAGTAGTGAGTGTACAGCTTGTATAACAGTGTAAATTTGCCGTCCCCCTCAAAATAACTCAACACACAGCCATTAATGTCTAAACCGCTGGCAAAAAAAAAAAGTGAGTACACCCCCTAAGTGAAAATGTCCAAATTGGGCCAAATTAGCCATTTCCCCCCCCCCCCCCGGTGTCATGTGACTCGTTAGTGTTACAAGGTCTCAGGTGTGAATGGGGAGCAGGTGTGTTAAATTTGGTGTTGTCGCTCTCACTCTCTCATACTGGTCACTGGAAGTCCAACATGGCACCTCATAGCAAAGAGCTCTCTGAGGATCTGAAAAAAAGAATTGTTGCTCTACATAAAGATGGCCTAGGCTATAAGAAGATTGCCAAGACTCTGAAACTGAGCTGCAGCATGGTGGCCAAGACCATACAGCGGTATAACAGGACAGGTTCCACTCAGAACAGGCCTCGCCATGGTCCAGCAAAGAAGTTGAGGTCACGTTCTCAGTGTCATATCCAGAGGTTGTCTTTGGGAAATAGACGTATGAGTGCTGCCAGCATTGCTGCAGAGGTTGTAGGGGTGGGGGGTCAGCCTGTCAGTGCTCAGACCATACGCCGCACACTGCATAAAATTGGTCTGCATCGCTGTCATCCCAGAAGGAAGCCTCTTCTAAAGATGATGCACAAGAAAGCCTGCAAACAGTTTGCTGAAGACAAGCAGACTAAGGACATGGATTACTGGAACCATGTACTGTGGTCTGATGAGACCAAGATAAACGTATTTGGGTCAGATGGTGACAAGCGTGTGTGGGGGCAACCAGGTGAGGAGGACAAAGACAAGTGCGTCTTGTCTACAGACAATCATGGTGGTGGGAGTGTCATGGTCTGGTGCTGCATGAGTGCTGTCGGCACTGGGGGAGCTACAGATCACTGAGGGAACCATGAATGCCAACATGTACTGTGACATACTGAAGCTGAGCATGATCCCCTCCCTTCAGAGACTGGGCCGCAGGGCAGTATTCCAACATGATAACGACCCCAAACACACCTCCAAGACCACCACTGCCTTGCTAGAGAAGCTGAGGGTAAAGGTGATGGACTGGCTAAGCATGTCTCCAGACCTAAACCCTATTGAGCATCTGTGGGGCTTTCCTCAAATGGAAGGTGGAGGAGCGCAAGGTCTCTAACATCCACCAGCTCTGTGATGTCATCATGGAGGAGTGGAAGAGGACTCCGGTGACAACCTGTGAAGCTCTGGTGACCTCCATGCCCAAGAGGGTTATGGCAGTGCTGGAAAATAATGGTGGCCACACAAAATATTGACACTTTGGGCCCAATTTGGACATTTTCACTTAGGGGTGTACTCACTTTTGCTGCCAACAGTTTAGACATTAATGGCTGTGTGTTGAGCTATTTTGAGGGGACAGGAAATTTACACTGTTATACAAGCTGTACACTCACTACTTTACATTGTAGACAAGTGTCCATTCTTCAGTGTTGTCACATGAAAAGATAGAAAAAAATATTTACAAAAATGTACTCACTTTTGTGAGATACTGTGTATATATATATATTTTTTTTTAGCAGAGACCCTAGAGAATAAAATGGCGGTCGTTGAAATTTTCAATGTCACATTTCTTTTGTGCAGCAGTTTTTGGAAAAAATTTACTTTTTTTTTTTTTGGTAAAGACTAAAAGATGATGTTACATCAAGTAAATAGATACCTAACATGTCACGCTTTAAAATTGCACCCGCTTGTGGAATGGCGCCAAACTTTGGTACTTAAAAATCTCCATAGGAAACGTTTTAAAACTTTCTACAGGTTAGCAGTTTAGAGTTACATAGTAGGTCTAGCACTAGAATTATTGCTCTCGCTCACACGTTCGTGGCCATACCTTACATGTGTGGTGTAAACACCGTTTTCATATGAGGACATGACCTATGTATGTGGTCACTACTGCCTCTGGATTACTATATACCGGAGAGTAACAATCCTTTTTTTGTCATACACGTAACTTGTCGTTTTTTTGTTTTATTTTTGATGTTTTGTATAGTTCTGTAATATTTTCTTATGTTCTTTTTAACATCGGTCACTCTATGATCCAATGTTTTTATGCAAATTGAAATTTAATTTAATAAAATATACCTGTTTGACCATACATATGCTTTTGTTGTTTTTCTTACTACTGCATATGGCCACTTAAAAAAAAAAAATAAAAAATAAAAAAAAGTATTATATTTTTTACATTTTTACACTGTCACCTTAAAAAAAGTATTTTGATCTCTTTTATTGCTATCACAAAAAATGTAAACACCCCTAACAGTACAGCATGACGGGTCCTCTTTATGGAGAGATCTGGGGTCTAAAAGACCCCAAATCTGTTCTCTACCCTTAAAACCAAATGATCAAAAAAAAAATATATATAATAATTTTTTTATGTTTTGATTTTAGGGAAACAGACTTAAAGAGATACCAAAGGTTTGAGTTTTTTTTCTTTTTAATAACAAACATGCTATACTTACCTGCTCTGTATAATGGTTTTGCACAGAGCAGCCCCGATCCTCCTCTTCTCAGGTCCCCCCCCTCCCCGTCTGCGCTCCTGGCTCCTGCCACCTTGACCAGTGCCCCCCCAATAGCAAGCCACTTGCCATAGTGGCACTGGTGCGTGCTCGCTATCGAGCCCCTGCTGTGTGGGCCCATAAGACCCTCCTGCTCTCTCAGTGGCTCACTGGCTGTGATTGACAGCCATTGGCTCCCGCTGCTGTGTCTCAGCCAAGGAGGAGAAAGAGACCAGGGTCAAGCAAGGCTCTTGTGCACATCGCTGGATGGAGAGGGGGGCTCAGGTGAGTATTAGGAAGGGCTGTGTGGGGAGCAGCACACAGAAGATTTTTTTTGCATATAATGTATGAAGGTAAAAAACCTTCAGCCTTCACAACCACTTTAAGTGAAACATAAATTCATTTTTTTTTTTTTTTTATCTTTTAGGAAAATTTTTCTTTTTTAAAAGATTATTGCCAAAATGATTTCATTTTCCATTGGAATCCATAGACAAAAAAAAAAAAAAATGAAACAATGTTTTGACAAGTGTGTGTATATAAAAACGTTTTACTGTAGGAATACATTTATTCAGAAAAATTTTACCTTTAAAAATGATGCTAAAATTAAGTTTCTGGTATAAAGCATGGCAACGTTTTTTGAAAATCAATCAAAGGGGCATTTTTTTGCATTTTGTTCTTAGAGAGTAGGGTTCTGGAGTGTGGTACGTACAGAGTGCATGGCTCAGGAGATCACTAGGTACAAAGTGCAGGGTTCTGGAGAGAATTATGCACAGGGTTTGGGGGTGTGTTTCATACAGAGTGTAGGGTTCAGGAGAGCACTAGGTACAGAGTACAGGGTTCTGGAGAGCATTATGCACAGGCTTTAGGGGTGTGGTACGTAAAGAGTGCAGGGCTCAGGAGATCACTAGGCACAAAGTGCAGGGTTCTGGAGAGCATTATGCACAGGATTTAGGGGTTTATTTTACGTAAAGAGTGTAGGGTTCAGGAGAGCAATAGGACCAGAGTGCAAGGTTCTGGAGAGCATTATGCATAGGGTTTAGGGGTGTGTTACATAGAGAGTGTATGGTTCAGGAGAGCACTAGGTACAAAGTGTAGGGTTCTGGAGAGGATTATGCACTGGGTTTAGGGGTGTGTTTTTACGTACAGAGTGTAGGGTTCAGGAGAGCAATAGGTACAGAGTGTAAGGTTCTGGAGAGCATTATGCACGGGGTTAAGGGGTGTGTTACATAGAGAGTGCATGGCTCAGGAGAGCACTAGGTACAAAGTGTAGGGTTCTGGAGAGGATTATGCACTGGGTTTAGGGGTGTGTTTTACGTACAGAGTGTAGGGTTCAGGAGATCACTAGGCACAAAGTGCAGGGTTCTGGAGTGCATTATGCACAGGGTTTAGGGGTGTGTTTTATATACAGAGTGTAGGGTTCAGGAGAGCACTAGGTACAGAGTGCAGGTTTCTGGAGAGCATTATGCACAGGGTTTAGGGGTGTGTTTTACATACAGAGTGTAGGGTTCAGGAGAGCACTAGGTACAGACTGCAGGGTTCTGGAGTGCGTTATACAGAGTGCAGGGTTCAAGAGGTTCTATCCATCTGCATCTCACTGCTGTACCCCTCCTCAATTACTGCACCTAACCTCTGCACCCCCCCCCCCCCAACACAACCCCCTCTCCTCTGCCCTCATCTTTGCAACCCCCCTTCCCCAAAAGCTCCACATAGGTGCTTTTTTTTTTTTTAGAAAAGTAACCTGTCACTGGTTCTACTACCTACATCTACTACCTACCGCAGCCACAGCTTCCTTCTCCTTTTCAGTGCACACTAATTTTTGGCTCCCGAACTCACCAACCAGGTAGGAGATGGGGATCACAGTGCAGCCCAACAAGCGCTGCCCCAGGAGGTGGATGTGGAGTAAGGCTAGTGAGAATATGGATATAAGTGCATAAGGGAGACATGGCAGATGCACGGAAGGTAGCATACAATGAACAGATGGTGTGATGCGGGACAAAGCCCCTGTACACCGGGACCGAGGGACAAAGGTGAAAATGCAAAGAAGTCCTGTCCATGCCGGGGCTGTTGGGAGGTATGCATTCAGGGGCATATCTAGAAATTATAGGGGCCTTCTAGAAAATTGTTACTTCCAGAATATCAAATTACTGAAAATACACCATATGGCCAAACATTTGTGGACACCTTGGATGAACTTGGGTTTGGCCCATTCTTGGGTTTAGACCAAACCTGGAAGGAAGCTGTCACTCCTGTCCAATCATTTGTAGTCAGGGCATTCCCCACCCCACGGCTGCTCATACACAGAGAGTCAGAGATACTTGTGACATCATTGACCCAACATGGCCTCATGAACATATTAGGTCAATGATGCCACAAGCATCTTAGCCCCTTTGTGAATTTGCAGCAAAGAAGACCTGTCAAACGTTGCTTGGGGCCACTAAAACTGAGCTTGGGTCTGAACCTAGAAGGCAGCTGTTGGTGCCAGGCCAATAAGCCAAGGGCAGGGGATGCTTGTGATATAATTGGGAAAATTTCAACATCATTAAACTGATATGGCCATACTAAGTCAATGACGTCATGAGCATCCCCACCTCTTTGTGTATGTACAGTTCCAAAGTGGGGAATCCCCGTCCCACAGCTCATTGGCCCAGAACTGACGACTGCTCTCCAGGTTTGGGCCCAACTAAAGCTCACCTCTAGTAGCCAGTATTGGGAGAGCATACTACAGGGTGACCGCTGGCAGCTGGCTTCTGGGTTCAGATCGAACAAAACTTACCCCTAGTGGCCGCACGTAATGCTTGACAGGTCCTCATTGCTGGGCATCATGTATGTTTTGTGGTCCATTGCTGTGCGTTGGTAGCATTAGGATGGGGTATGCCCTGGCTGCAGTTGATTGGGTGGCAGTAAGCGGGAGTCACAGTTTCCATCCGGGTTCAGTCAGAACCCAAGTTTGGACCAAACCCCAGCTCTTACTTACACCTGACCATGACATTCATGTAAATTTGGTGGACATCCTGTTCTAAAACCACGGACATTGAT
The DNA here is from genome assembly GCF_037356315.1 of Lithobates pipiens. Classification (NCBI taxonomy): domain Eukaryota; kingdom Metazoa; phylum Chordata; class Amphibia; order Anura; family Ranidae; genus Lithobates; species Lithobates pipiens. The sequence continues at coordinate 214,492,429 of NW_027507788.1, forward strand.
ATGGCATTGCTACATGGGGTGAGGCAAGGTACTGATGTTGGATGAGAAGACATGGCTCACAACGGGTATTCCAATTCTTCCCAAGGGTTGAGGTCAGTACATGTGCAGGACACTTATGTTCCATCACACCAAATCATGTCTTCATGAAGCTGGGTTTGTACACGGAGGCACAGTCATGATGGAACAGAAAAGAGCCTTCACCAAACTGTTACCACAAGTTTGTAAATCTTCTAGTTCGTTGTATGCTCTAACATTAATATGGAGTCAACTCCCCCTCCTCTCTTTTTGGGGCTTCAAAGGCCTCCACTGTTCTGGGAAAGCTTTCCACTGGATTTTGGAGCGTGTTTATAAAAATGTGTGCCCATTTACCAGAGGTGAGGTCGTGTACCGATGTTGGATGGGAAAACCTGGCTCACAATTGGTGTTCCAATTCATCTCAGAAGTGTTCAGTTGGGTTGAGGTCAGGGCTCTTTGAAGACCTCTTGAGTTCCTTCCCACCAAACTCATCAAACCATGTCATTATGAAGCTGCTTTTGTACACAGGGACCCCACCAAACTGTTATCACAAGTTTGGAAGAGCACAATTGTCTAACAACGCCTTTGTATGCTGTAGCATTAACCGTACCCTTCATTGGAAGCACCAGAACTCAACTTGTAAGGGGTTCCACATACTTTTGGCCATATAGCGTAGACTTGAAATGTCCCTGAAGCAGATATACCGTGTCCCTGTAGGCATTTAAAGGTCTCATTTTTCATTTTGAGTTAATCTTTAAACGATCGAGTGCAGAAGGAGAACAGAGAGCGAGAGGAACAAAGAAATGGAATTGTGGGAGAGATGAATCATCTAATAATTGGTATATATTAACACAATACCTTTCAATGATAACGTCTCATTAGTGAGGTCTTTGGCAACCGTCGTGTGCCACCTACCTTCGGGATGAATCACTTCCCTACATCCCTTGGCAGCACAAGGAGGATTCCTGAGTGCAAACATTAATACACTCAACAGGTCTTTTTCGGCAAGATTTACGAGCCGCCCCCTCTCCCTTTATCGCCGAGTGACATCATGTGTAGTCAGGGAGGACTCCCGTATCCGGATGTGAAGGATACTGGATCCATAATTCTAGATAAGTGTCATTGGTGAAGCATCATTTCTGGAATTAAAGGGCAAATTAGCTACGGCAAGCAGGAGAATGGAGTTACGCTTTATCATCTCTAAGTTACAAGGCTCATACAACGGTGGAATAAAAGTCAATATATTATTAGGACGTATACATATAGCCAAAAAAAAGGGTTAAAGTAAAACAAAAGTTTGATTTTTTATTTATTTATTCATTCATTCGTTTGTTGCCATCTGCGTCCCCAACGGGGAGATTTCTCTTCACTTCCTGTCCCATAACCAAAAACAGGAAGTGAGAAGAAATGCTTCCAATGTGAGGGAATCCCTGGTAGTCACCAGAGAGAAAAAAAAAATATATATATATTGCATTTAGTTATATTTTAAAATACCTAAGTACATTCACAAGAATCCCTGGATCTTCCAATAATATTGTCCAATAATAATGAGTGATCATCTTATTTATTACACTAAATCGCATAGGTAAGGATACTGTGCAACAAAACACCCACAAACATAGAAGGGGCGTCTTGAGAGAAATCCAGGTATGTAGAAGATAGTAAAGGTGCCACGCCAATGGTGACAGAGTCCAATGAGTTTTTTTTTTTATTGCATACATCCATAATATAAAAGCCAATGCTAAAATATATACTGTATATACACACACGCAGTATATCCACTTGCCGTCAAATCACGTACATGTACGGGACTGGCATCAAGTGGTTATACTGGGGTTATGGCTGCAGATGTATGGCATAATCCTGATATTTATTTTTATTTTTTTTACCTAAAAGCAATCCTAGTGGCCGATTAGCAGCTGGATTGCTTTTACACCTCTCTGGGTTGTCCTGCGTGATCGGGGAGCCCAGTATCTGATCCGGTGGTGCCGCTGGGTTATCATAGTGCTGACCAAGGACCAGAAAGTCTTCGGCCGTCTCTATGGTCTAGGACAGTGGTCTCCAAACTGCGGCCCGGGAGCTGGATGTGGCCCTTTGCCTTGCCTATATCAGGCCTTTGGGACGTGATTTCTCCCACTGATACTAGACACTATTGCACCAAAAATGGGGCAAAATTCCTGTCAACGATGCCAGCAATAGGGTACTATTCCTACTACTGACTCCAACAATGGGGCACTATTGCTCCCACTGACACCAATGATGGGACACGTTTTTGTCCCACTAACACCAGTGATGGCACACTATTTCTTCCCCTGATACCAACAATGGGGCACAATTCATCCCACTGACACCAACAATGGCACACTTTCTTCCCCTGATACTAATAATGGGGCACTATTTCTCCCACTGACACTAATGATGGGACACTATTTCTTTCCACTTATACCAACAAGGGGGCACTATTCATCCTACTGACACCAATGATGGCACACTATTTCTTACCCTGATACTAAAGATAGGGCACTATTCCTCCCACTGACACCAATGATGGGGCACTATTCCTCCCACTGACACCAATGATGGCGTACTATTCTTCCCACTGACACCAATGATGGGCCACTATTCCTCCCACTGACACCAATGATGGGACACTATTTCTTCCCACTGATACCAACAATGGGACGCTATTCATCCCACTAACGCCAATGATGGGGCACTGTTCCTTCCACTGACACCAATGATGGGGCACTATTCCTCCCACTGATACCAACAATGGGACACTATTCATCCCACTGACGTCAATGATGGGGCACTATTTCTTCCCACTGATACCAACAAAGGAGGCACTATTCTTGCCACTGACACTGATGATGGCACATTACTTACATTGATGCCAGAACAATTTTCACTCCCACTGGCCACAGTCCAGCCCCCTCAAATTCTAAAGGAGAGTAAAGTGGCCCTTTGTTCAGAAAGTTCGGAGACCCCTGGTTAATGAGACGGGAAGAGATGGAGTTACAACAACACTTCAGGTTAGGGCAGATGTAAACAGATGCTTTCCAGGGTAGAGGGGAGATCTGGGGTCTCATCCACTTCCGGAACGCTCCATAGCAGATATACTGCCGTCCAGCGCAGAATCGTGCAAATATATACGGGATTCTGCACTTCCAGTTAGGGGGCGCATGCTTGCTGCTGGCGTGCCACTTGTCTTGCGATTACTCATAGCAGAAGCCGCTCTGCAGGTGCTGGACACTGGATGCATGCCGGCACTCACCGATCGTCTGGCAGAGACACAGAACAGAGCTCTGTCTATGTAAATAAGGCAGAGCTCCATTCTAACAGGAGGGGGGAAGTGATGGATTGTGTCCATTACTTCCCTTGGTAAAAGCAGCACAACACAAAAAAAAACACTGGCTAGGCACACAATTAACCCTTTGATCACCCTAGTCATTTAACCCCTTCCCAGCCAGTGTCATAGGATGCATTAAGGTGAAAAAACATGAAGGTTTACAACCCCTTTAAGGTGCCCCAGAGCCCTCCCCCTTTTGTTTCTTACCTGAACCCGATCGTTCCAGCCGATGTCTCCATCCACATTGGATAGATTGATTGGATCCCATTGCTGTCAATCAAATCCAGTGACATGGGAGCCAAGGGCGGGGCTAAGTCCTGCTGTCTTTGTCAATGGGCGCAGCAGCAGTACTAGGGAGTCTCCATGGAAAGCGTCTCTACGTGGGGGCACTCGATGAAGAGGAGGAGCCAGGAGCACCACCGGGGGAGCTGGGAGGGCTGAGTCCAGCTGTCTTCGTCAATAGATGCAGCAGACTCATGAATGGGCCTGCACGGGTGCCCCCCCCCCCATCTGCAGGGGCACCCGATGGAGGGGGGAGCCAGGAGTGCCAGTGGGGCACCCTAGAAGAGGAGGATTGGGGCTGCTCTGTGCAAAACCCTTGCACAGAGCAGGTAAGTATAACATGTTTGTTATTTAAAAAATAAAAATCACTTTAAGTACCGTAGTTTGTTGTCCATTCCACGAACGTGCGCAATTTTAAAGTGTTACATGTTAGGTATCTATTTACTTAACGTAACATCATCTTTTATATTTTGCAAAATACATTGGGTTAAAAGATGTGTTTGAAAAACTGCTACGCGAATATCATGTGACATAAAAAATTGTAACGATCACTATTTTATTGCCTAGGGTCTCCGCAAGAAAAACCCCCAAAAAACCCACACACACATACATACATACAAACATACGAAAAGGCTCGAAAACACTCGGGAATGGCGTATTTCCGAGTGTTTCCAAGTATCAAGTCCGTCGGACAATTCAATCGTGTGTGGGCTCCGTCTGACTTCTTCTTCCCAAAAGTCCAACGGACCTAGAAACAGAACATGTTTTAAATCTTGGTCCGCCGGACTCAATTCCTAGCGGGAAGCCCGTTCATCTGTATGCTGGTCTCCCAGACCAAATACGACGCAAGGGAAGCTACAACACCTGCCCAGGAGAATGTTTCGCGCTGGTTCTCGGCATCAGGGTACTGTACATCTGCAATAGGAAAAACACATTTTCCTATCACATCGAGCGCGAGAGGGAATGCCCCTCCAGGGGCATACCAGGCCCTTAGGTCTGGTATGGATTTTAAGAGGAATCCTTTATGCCAAAAAAACGGCATGGGGGTCCCCCCAAAGTCCATACCAGACCCCTATCAGAGCATGCAGCCCGGCCTGTCAGGAAAGGGGGTGGGGACGAGCAAGCGCTCCCCCCCCAGAACCGTACCAGGCCCCATGCCCTCAACATGGGGGGTGGGTGCTTTGGGGAAGGGTGGTGCCCTGCGCCCCCCCCCACCCCAAAGCACCTTGTCACCATGTTGATGAGGACAAGGGCCTCTTCCCGACAACCCTGGCCATTGGTTGTTGGGGTTTGCGGGCAGGGGGCTTATCGGAATCTCCGGGGGTCTTCCGACTACGAGGCAACAGGGCTCGCAAGGTGTCAATCTCGCCAATGAAAGCTGCGAGATTGACTTCCCTTTCTAGTCCCGTCGTACCTGGAGTCACGTTCAAAACGAACGGACTTTAGTCCTTGTGTGGGCAAGTCCGTTCATTTTGAAAGTCCGTTGGGAAGTCCGTCAGACCTAGTCTGCCGGAAAGTCAGTTCGTGTGTACGCAAGCATGCTCGTTCGGAAAGTCAGTCGGACCTCCGCCGAAAGTCCGTCGGGAAGACCGTCGGACCTAGTCTGCCGGAAAGTCCGTTCGTGTGTACACGGGCATTAGAGTCTGCAGAAGACTTGAGACCGGGGCGGAGGTTCACCTTCCAGCAGGACAACGATCCGAAACATC
>NW_027507788.1:214500280-214677780 GCF_037356315.1 Lithobates pipiens
GGGAGGCTATTGACATTTCAAGGTTTAATTTCTTAATTATGACTGGCGTGTACCTTGAAATGATTAGTTCTGATTGATCGCATTGAATACACTTGTATAATAGAGCTGCTAATACCATTCACAAGAAGGAAAGCACGACTGAAGGTTGGACGATCACATCAACACGGATCACCAAAGATTTCCTATACTAGAACGCTTTTATGTCTGTTAGAGTTGAGTTGTCCTGGGTTACTCTCTGTTTTGTTGTCATTTTATCGGATTTTTATCATGCTGACACCGTGTTCCGTTTAAACACGGAATTGTCTTTCCATACAAAATGTTACACCTAATTACTGGTGTTGTTGGATCTCTGTAAGGTTTCAGATCAAGAGAATACACTGAAACAAGGGGAATGTACAGTATCTCACAAAAGTGAGTACACCCCTCACATTTCTGTAAATATTTTCTTCTATCTTTTCATGTGACAACACTGAAGAAATGACACTTGTCTACAATGTAAAGTAGTGAGTGTACAGCTTGTATAACAGTGTAAATTTTCTGTCCCCTCAAAATAACTCAACACACAGCCATTAATGTCTAAACCGCTGGCAACAAAAGTCAGTACACCTCTAAGTGAAAATGTCCAAATTGGGCCCAATTAGCCATTTTCCCTCCCTGGTGTCATGTGACTCGTTGGTGTTACAAGGTCTCAGGTGTGAATGGGGAGCAGGTGTGTTAAATTTGGTGTTATCGCTCTCACTCTCTCATACTGGTCACTGGAAGTTCAATATGGCACCTCATGGCAAAGATCTCTCTGAGGATCTGAAAAAAAATATGAAGATTGCCAAGACCCTGAAACTGAGCTTCAGCACGGTGGCCAAGACCATACAGCGGTATAACAGGACAGGTTCCACTCAGAACAGGCCTCACCATGGTCGACCATAGTAGTTGAGGTCACGTGCTCAGCGTCATATCCAGAGGTTATCTTTGGTAAATAGACGTATGAGTGCTGGCAGCATTGCTGCAGAGGTTGTAGGGGTGGGGGGGCTCAGCCTGTCAGTGCTCAGACCATACACCGCACACTGCATCAAATTGGTCTCCATGGCTGTTGCCCAGAAGGAAACCTAAAGATGATGCACAAGGAAGCTCGCAAACAGTTTTCTGAAGAAAAGCAGACTAAGGACATGGATTACTGGAACCATGTCCTGTGGTCTGATGAGACCAAGATAAACTTATTTGGTTCAGATGGTGACAAGCGTGTGTGGGGGCAACCAGGTGAGGAGTACAAAGACAAGTGTGGCTTGTCTATAGGCAAGAATGGTGGTGGGAGTGTCATGGTCTGGGGCTGCATGAGTGCAGTCGGCACAGGGGAGCTACAGATCATTGAGGGGACCATGAATGCCAACATGTACTGTGACATACTGAAGCAGAGCATGATCCCCTCCCTTCAGAGACTGGGCCGCAGGGCAGTATTCCAACATGATAACCACCCCAAACAGAAGCTGAGGGTAAATGACCCCAAACACACCTCCAAAACGACCCCTGTCTTGCTAAAGAAGCTGAGGGTAAAGGTGATGGACTGGCCAAGCATGTCTCCAGACCTAAACCCTATTGATCATCTGTGGGACATCCTCAAACGGAAGGTGGAGGAGCGCAAGGTCTCCAACATCCACCAGCTCTGTGATGTCCCCATGGAGGAGTGGAAGAGGACTCCAGTGGTGACCTGTGAAGCTCTGGTGACCTCCATGCCCAAGAGGGTGAAGGCAGTGCTGGAAAATAATGGTGGCCACACAAAATATTGACATTTTGGGCCCAATTTGGACATTTTCACTTAGGGGTGTACTCACTTTTGTTGCCAGCGGTTTAGACATTAATGGCTGTGTGTTGTTATTTTGAGGGGACAGCAAATTTACACTGTTATACAAGCTGTACACTCACTACTTTACATTGTAGCAAAAGTGTAATTTCTTCAGTGTTGTCACATGAAAAGATAGAATAAAGTATTTACAAAAATGTGAGGGGTGTACTAACTTTTGTGAGATACTGTATTGTAGCGGCCATAACCCTTGGCAGGACGGCCTTAACTTTTGGGCTTACCGGTTACCTCCCCTTGGCTGGTTCTTCCACGTCTAGGGGTTCCCAGGGTTAGTACCCAACAACTTTGGACGCTGACACCATAAAAGTCCTTTAGAAAAGATTTTTTATTTGCAGGGGTAACATCCAACAACACAGTCTCGTATGGGAACAGAGGGTAAGGGTGAAGGAACTCAGGCACCTTGAACTGCTAATATCAGAAAGTCTCTAATACCACCCAGAGAGTAGCCACTCGCAGCTGGGCGCTTCAAGGCTGGACAAACCTCTAGCCAGAGATTATGGCAGTCAGCACTTTGATACAGATCTTGTAAAATCTCTGACCTTGAGTAACTGGTAACAGAAATGAAGAGGAACCTTTTTCTGCAGTACCTGGAACGTTCTCTGCCTCCTTGGCAGTACTGGAAAAAGCGTGGATTCGTCAGTGTCCTTCACAACTCGGCAACAAGGCACTTCCTCAGGATGCCGGCTTGTTGGCCCTCCTCCAAAGAGTCCTCCGCCGGTCACTTACACGAGCTGCGGTGCCCCTCCAAGCCGAGAGCGCACCCAGACACCTTGAATCCTCCCACAGTTACTGTGCCTCGGACCAGCCAGTTTCGAGACTCGGGAACAGACGGATCCTTACCCCAGACCAGGCGGGTCTATTGGGGCTAACCAACCGAAGCATGTTGCAGAGCGACGAACGCTCCCGTGACCGGGACCCATCGCGGGGCTACCCTGGTCCAGTATCAGGAACAGGCAGCCATGGCCTCACGAACGAACCCAGAACACGTGACTTCAACATCTTAAGTAACCCTCCCCCAGACTCCTCAGCGGGGCGCGGCGCACCCACTGATTGGCTCCGGGGAACGCCAATACCTAAAATGTCCAACCAGGCCTGGTTCGGAGCCTGTCACATGCACCTAACTGTACACACGACCAGGCAGAACTCTAACACAGCCCAGCCAAACTGATGTCAAAGTTAACCTACACAATTAACCGTCAGAACCCCTTTACTGTTCTGAGGCAAAAAACGAAATTTGTACATAACAGACACCTTTTCCAAAGTGTCACCGCTACAGTATATTTAAACACAGCTAGTACCATATATGTACGTACAGTACATCTGCCTTTACATTGGCTTCCACTTGTATCACCTGTGCAGTAAGGAAGGCCATAGACGTTGCAAATTTCTTTCCTGCAGCCGCAGGTGGGCGGGGGCAGAAACCTTCCCCGCCGGGAGAAGACAGGGATAGTAGGAAGCAAATCTGGCGGGCTGGTTATACCCAACTTGATCTACTTGGTACATTCAGCCTGCCCATTAATAGTTCAAATCTTGGCTGGTTCCTGCTGAATCAGCTGAGATTTAAACCAGCCGGCTTAAGACTCAGGAGGTAGAGGGTAACACTATAAGCCAAATAGGCTTTGCTGCCCTGCGCAGTTCTGTCAATCAAATGTTACACTCTTTACTACCAGAGCAGAGTGACAGCTTCACCAGTGCTATGCTGCTCCTTCATTGTCCAATCAGCAGGCATGTCAGGACCAAGCCATGTTGCTTAACTGCCGTAGGGAAAAACAAGGTCAACATCCTGTCTATGCTGCATGGCAGGTGTAGCTGGAGCACAAGACTGGTATAATAGAATTAGAATTTTTTTTTTTTATATAGATGAGTCATTTTACATATGTATTTCAAATGTATATGTAATGTTTTTGCCTTGAGTATTGCTATAAGAGGATCAGTTTAAAGTGGAATGTCAAGCAAACATACAAACAGTCAAACATAAAGGGGGTCTATTTATAAACTCCTGATATAATTAACAGACCGGGGGAGGGGGGGGGCAAATGTTTTGTTATATTTTGGGGGTTTACATACCCTTTGGGTCTATTGACAGAAGCATTTGTGCTACTTGAACAGAATGTCCCATGATTTCCCTAAGTGATTAATTCCTGTATATAGTCAGAGTCATCTAGTGGCCAAAATACAGTATAATCTCTGACACATCTCAGTGATAAAATGATACCACATTTGGCCACTAGATGGGGCTGATGATACAGGCATTACTCTCTTAGTAAAAACATGGGACCTCTCAGTCAACTTGCATAATGTTTCTGACATTAGTGCAATGAATGTTTTATCAATAGACCCCAATGTATACCATAAAAACTTCTCTTATTTGCCCTCTTTGTGGTCTGTATAGCAATGGTTCATAATCTTAGGGAGACCAGAGCCTGGTAAGTTTTTGCAATACCTTCTTTGCCCCAACATGGCCACCATCGATGGGTAGATCAGGATGGACCTGTTGCAGACCCGGTTCTAAACCTCCTCTACTCTATCCAATGGGCTACAGATAAACTTTAAATCTATAACGTTTTATTATAAGAGCTATAGGACTGATCTGTTGAAGAGAAGAAAAATAGGACACAACTGCAGTCCAATCCCATAATAAATACTAAGACTTGTTTAATATTTCCCCAGAATGAACAGTGAAATCGGATTGGATCATACTAGACATTTATGAAAGTAAGTATTTTCAAGCTGGAAATTATAAAAAAATAAAATAAATAAAAAATAGATTACTGGGGCAGCAATGAGCCTGATACATAGATGAGTCTAATTCATATCTACGTATCTATAATACACATGTAGGTATACCATTTTTTATTTTTTTGTCTATATGCTTTCATACATCGTTTACACAACCTGTTCTTGATTGGAATGTTATTAATTCTTGAAGTCAAAGGTAGTAGGAGAGATATGCTGGTCCAATGGCTTCTTCATCCCTTCAGTTTATCTGAGCATAGTTGCCAACAGTCCCGATTTTCCCAGGACATTCACGGAAATCAGACCGATGTTCCCGGTCTGAGCCTGTCCTTGGCAGAATTACAAAAAACAGACTTTGTCATGGGCAGGGGCAGACTGGGCCGGGTCTCTGATCCATCATGGAAAGGGCGCACTGCTCTGCCGTCACCTGGGTGGGCGTAGAGTTGGGAGATTATGGGTGATATAAAGAGGGGGGGATGAATCGAAGAAAGGGCTGGACGGCCGCACTCTGTTAACACCTTTATTGAAGATGGTTTAAAAATTCTACTGGTACAAAGACATCAAAGACACAGGATCAATGAAAGATAACTTGTTTCACACCACTATAAGGTGCTTAGTCATAGCAATGTTTTCTTTCTCCCTCCACCCCTTATGCCGTGTACACACGATCAAATTGTCTGGCGTACTTAGTCCGACATACAATCCGGCGGATAGTCTGGCGGACTTTCTACCGAACGGACTTGGCCACACACGGACACACAGAAAGTCTGACGTTCGCTTGCGTGATGATGTACAGCACGTAGGACGGGACTAGAAAAAGGAAGTTCAATAGCCAGTAGCCAATAATTTCCTTTTTCGTACTTGCTTCTGAGCATGCGTCATTCTTAGTCCGCCGGACTAGCATACTGACGAACGGATTGTTCGCTGAAACCCCAAGTCCGACGGGAAGATTGGAGTGCAAAAATGCTTTCTTAGTCCACCGGACTTCACGCTGGAAAAGTCAGCTGAAGCCCACACACGATCGAATTGTCCGCTGAAATGCGTTTCGGCGGACTAAGTACGCCGGACAATCTGATCGTGTGTACGCGGCATTCGTCTTTCTTTCTCGTTTTTTCTTTCCTTCTTTCTTTCTCTCTTGTCCTTTCCTTCTCTCTCATTTTTCTTTCTTTTTTCTTTTTCTTTATCTCTCTCTACCCCTCTTTTCCTTTTATTTCTTTATCTCCCACTCCATCCATCTTACTCTTCCTTTCTCTCTCTCTTTATTTCCTTCTCTCTCTTTTTCTTTCTGTCTCTCTTTTTTTTTTCCTTCTCTCTCCATTACTCTCTTTACCTCCATCCCTCTTTCTCCCTTTTTTACTTACTTTCTCTCTCCCTCCACCCCTCTTACTCTTTCTTTCCATCGTCCTTTCCTTCTCTCTCTTTTTTCTTTACTTCTCTTTCTTTTTTCTTTCCTTCGTTCTTTTTCTTTCTCTCTCTCCACTCCTCTTTTTCCCTTTATTTCTTTCTCTCTCTCTCTTCATCCCTCATACTTTTTCTTTCTCTCTTTTTCTTTCCTTTTCTCTCTTTTCTTTCCTTCTTTCTTTCTGTCTCCCTCTACCCCTCTTTTTTCCCTTTTTCTTTCTTTCCTTCTCACTCCATCCCTTTTTCTTTCGTTCCTTCTCCCTCCATCACTCTTTCCCTCCATCCCTCTTTCTCCCTTTTTTTCCTTACTTTCTCCCTCCCTCTACCCCTCTTAATGTTCTTTCTATCGTTCTTTTCTTCTCTCTCTTTTTTCTTTCTTTCCCTCTCTCTTACTTTCCTTCTCTTTCTTTTTTCTTTCCTTCTTTCTTTCTCTCTCCACCCCTCTTTTTCCCTTTCTTTCTCTCTCACTCCATCCTTCTTACTCTCTCTCTCTTTTTCTTTAATTTTCTTTCTCTCTTTCTCTCCCCCTCCACCCCTTTCTCTTCTTTTTTCTCCTTCCCTCTTTCGCTTTCCCTTTTTTCTTTCCCTATATATTACCGCATTCTAAACTACGCAAGTCATCTCAGACTCTATTCAACTTAAACCACACCCAACATTTGGTGTAATTTAAACCACGGCCATTGTTGAACATGCCGCAGTTTCTCACTCCAGTAGACCACGCCTACAAATGAATGCCACACCCCTAGATAAAATAATACTCTGCGTACATAAAAAAAAGTGCCCCTAAATTTTTTTTGGGAATGTTGGCAACTCTGTCTGAGCGCATGTTTATTCTAACCCTCCGCTCTCACCCAAGCCTCTGCAGGCTCTGGTGGCTGTGTTTAATTGTGATGGGCGCCCATGTGGGCTGTCATTCCTCTGACAGCTTGAATTTTATTTGAAGACCCCACTATGAATCGATCCCCGCTCTCGCAGGAGGATGGGGTCCTGCACTCCGCCTGGCTCCTGGAGTTGGGAGTGCAGGAGCAAAGCTCCCCTGCAGCTGGACTCCCAAATACTGGGAGTGTAGGACAGCACGCTCTTTCCAGGCTGTGGCCCGTGTGCTCCAACAGCCAGAGTCTAGTCTGCCCCAACAGCTAACGTTTAGCTGTCAGGGCTCAACAGGGGGAAGGCTGTGGCCCCCAGTACCAGGCCCTGGTCTGGTGGTTGAGAACCTCTGAAGTATACCATTGAAAGCCTCTTATACGTTTTGGTACGTGCAAAAGAAAATTGCTGTTGATCCTGCCACAGATAACTGATAACGTCCTGTGCACTCAACTTGACCCGACTTATCAGTAACCTTGTCCCCAGTTCTCATTGTAGACTACAGAATCCCTACTCCTATATTATGGAGAAGAGGGGAGGGTGAATGTTCCGATTCATGACCTAGAGTGACAATCCTGTCCCTCCATCTACATTACGAGTAAACCATGCCACCCTATGCCAGAAATTGTGTTGCTGATAAGATCACCAGGTAAAAACAAACAAAAACAACAACAACAAGCCATAAGAAAACTAATGCAGCCAACACATCCAAAGACCAGTATGCTACAATATATGATATTTTTGTTCATGGGTTTAGATACACTTTCACTTTAAGAAAAATGTAGACAAGGTTAAGGCTCTCATTTGCAGCTTGCTGGGGCTGTAGCTGTTCCCAGCTGCATGCTACGTGTTGCATGACCCTACTTTGGGGGCCTCTGGAGCTGGCACAAGGCACCATGATAAATCGCCTGTGAGTGTTTTGACACATGGAGAGCTCAACAGAAAGAACATCTGTTGCTGAGAACTTGAAGCAGCCAGCTCTCCGTATGAGCCAAAACCGGAAACCAAACCATGCAGTTGATAGTGCCCCTCCAAAGTTGGCCAGTGGGCTGGGTCCATGCTGACCTTGTGTTTCCCGACCCTGCCACCATGAGATGAGCAACATAAACCTGAGAGGTTGGGGGTCTAGGGCTCTCCTCAAGCGGGATAGGCTCTAGTGAAACTGAACAAGAACTCCTTACACGCCTATTGAGGTTTCCAGTCATGGTGGAGATACCAGTGCCTACGTACCAACACTTCATCTTGGTCATAGAGCCAAGGGCAATATGTCTCCCAGCCAAGGGGGCCATTGATGTATAAAAAAATAAAAAAAAGGAGGTTTGCTGCTTCATTAGTAATGGATCACATAGGGGCTGAAAAGAAGCTCTTCTCTCAGCGAAATCGTTGAGCAAAACAAAATTATAGCATGTTACACAGCAGGTGAGAGGTTGACTTGTGGTTAGTGATACAACCTTACATAAGAAATATGTATACTCAACACCTCTTACATAAAACACACAAAATACCACAATATAGTGTATATGTATGCCATTTAACCACTTCAATACCAGGCACGTACACCCCCCTTCCTGCCCAGACCAATTTTCAGCTTTCAGCGCTGTCACACTTTGAATGACAATTTGCGCGGTCATACAACACTATACCAAGATGAAATCTGTATAATTTTTTTCATACAAATAGAGCTTTTTTTTTTATGGTATTTAATCACCACTGCGTTTTTTATTATTTGTGACGTAAATTAAATTTTTATAAAAAAATTTCACACAAATAGAGTTTTTTTGGTTTTTTAATCACTCACCACTGGGTTTTTAATTTTTTGCGACGTAAATTTAATTTATATATTTTTTTCACACAAATAGAGCTGTATTTTGGTGGTATTTAATCACTACTGAGTTTTTTATTTTTTGAGACGTAAACAAAAAAAAAAAAAAAAAAAAGTGAAATAAAAACACTTTTTTTTTTAGTTTCTATATAAAGTTTTGCAAATAAGTAATTTTTGTTCATTAATTTGGGCCACGATTTATACTTCTACATATCTTTGGGAAAAATAACCCAAATTAGTGGATATTATTTAGTCTGTGTAAAAGTTAGAGTCTACAATCTATGGTGCAAATCATTAAAAATTGATCACACCTGATGTACTGACAACCTATCTCATTTCTTGAGGCCCTGAAATGTTAGGACAGTACAAATACCCCCCATTTATTATTATTTTATTTTTTATTTTTACACAAAATTGTCATAACAACAAGTTATTTCTCACAAACAGTATGAGCATACTTCCAATTACACCCCAAAAAACATTCTGCTACTCCTGCCTTATGGCAATACCACATGTGTGGGACTTTTACACAGCCTGGCTACAGAGAGGCCCAACATGGAGGAAGCACTGTCAGGCATTCTAGGAGCATAAATCACACATCTAATTTTCTGATGACCCATCACGCTTTTGAAGGCCCTGGAGCACCAGGACAATGGAATTACGCACAAAATTACCCAATTTTGGAAAATAAACACCCCAACGTATATTCTGTGAGGCATAATGAGTCTTTTGGCGGTGCCCTTTTTTTCCAAAAGTTTTTGGAAAATGTAGAAAGAAAATTAAAACTTATTTTATTTTTTTATTTTTTACCCAAAGTTGTCAATTTATAAGATATTTCCAACACATTGCATGTACATGTGCAAAAATTACAACCCAAAATACATTCTGCTACTCATCCTGAGTATGACAATACCACGTGTGAGACTTTTATACAGCCTGGCCACAAACAGAGGCCCAACATTCAGGGAGCACCATCAGGTGTTCTAGGAGCATCTAATTTTCTAATGACCTATCACACCTGTGAAGGTCCTGGAGCACCAGGACAGTGACATTACCAACAAAATGACCCCATTTTGGAAAGCAAATACCCCAATGTACATTTTATGAGGCATGGGTTGCAAATGGGTACTCCGATGGGCTACAGATAGGTACTATTATGGGCTAGTGACAGGTACTCAGGTACTCTGATGGGCTGGTGACAGGTACTTGGGTACTCTGATGGGCTGGTGACAGGTACTTGGGTACTCTGATGGGCTGGTGACAGGTACTTGGGTACTCCGATGAGCTAGTGATAGGTCCTCTGTATTTGTAGGGGCAACCGGGCACTGTACTGTATTTTTTCAGCCAGGTCTCCTCCTCACAGACGGAGGAGGTGAACCCAGAAACGGCACTACAGCCGTTTGTTGTCATTTGTGACCAGCTGCGATTGCCAGCCAGTCACGTGGTAAAGAGCCAATTTTTTGCTGGCTCTTTACCCTGATCGGGGAGGGGCTGTGTCTGAGGGACACACCTCATCATTGACCACCGACAGAGTGTTCCTGACTGCATCATTTTACAATGGCCCGGTATGGAACTGGTTAAGGTTGAACTCCAGATATAATCCTAATTGGATACTTGCATTGGTCATAGAAACTTAGAAAAGTGGCAAGGGCCCACCAAGCTTGCCCTGTTATTCCTAAATTTATTGGGGTTTTTTTTGTTAACTTTTTGGTCTGAGTCTGGATCTATATTTGTCCAATGCATATTTGAATCTACGTACATAATTTGACTCACTACCTCTGCTGGAAGTCTATTCCAAACATCAATTTCTCTTTCTATAACATAATACTTTCTAAGATTAGTCTTGAACTTTCCTCCTGCTAATTTGACGTCATGTCCCCGTGTTCTTTATCTCGGAATCATATTGAAAATACTGCCCTCCTGAACCCTATTCACCCCCTTCATGTAATTAAAGCATTCAATCAGGTCTCCCCTTTCCCTTCTTTCCTCCAGACTGTACATATTAAGTTCATGAAGTCTCTCCTGATATGTTTTATCCCCCAGATCTTTCACCATTTGTGTTGCCTGTCTCTGGACTCGATCTAGCTGATCAATATCTTTTATAATTGAAGTCTCCAGAACTGGACACAGTATTCTAAATGAGGTCTCGCTAAAGGCCTATATAGAGGAATCAGGATCTCCTTCCTCCTCCTGGTGATATAAAGATCTATATAGAAGAATCAGGGCCTCCTTCCTCCTGCTGGTGACCCCTCTAGTGATATAAAGATCTAATAGAGGAATCAGAATCTCCTTCCTCCTGCTGGTGATCCCTCTAGTGTGCAAAGGTGTGCTTGCTTTGGAAGAATAAATCACCACTAACATTGGGTGTCCTACATTTGTGGATGTTGTTGCATTATGTAAAACTATTAGTTTGTTGGGGTACCTTGAGATTGCGCATAATTTTAAAAGGCGCCTTGACTGAAAAAGGTTGAAAAACACTGCTCTAGTGAAATAAATATTTATATTGAGGAATCGGGACCTCCTTCTGGTGATCCCTCTATTGATATAAAGACCTATGTAGAGTAATCAGGACCTCCTTCCTCTTGCTGGAGAGCCCTCTAGTGATATAAGGATCTATATAGAGGAATAAGGGCCTCCTTCTGGTGATCCCTCTAGTGATATAAAGATCTATATAGAAGAATCAGGACCTCCTTCCTTCCTTCTGGTGATCCCTTGAGTGATATAAAGATCTATCAAGAAAAATCAGGACCTCTTTCCTTCTACTGGTGATCCCTCTAGTGATATAAAGATCTCTATAGAGGAATCATGACATCTTTCCTTCTTCTGGTGACCCCTCTAGTGAAAGAAAGATCTATATTGAGGAATCAGGACCTCTTTCCTTCTTCTGCTGGTGACCCCTGTAGTGAAATAAAAATCTATATAGAGGAATCAGGACCTCCTTCTGGTGATCCCTTGAGTGATATAAAGATCTATCAAGAAAAATCAGGACCTCCTTCCTTCTACTGGTGATCCCTCTAGTGATATAAAGATCTCTATAGAAGAATCATGACATCCTTCCTTCTTCTGGTTATCCCTCTAGTGAAATAAAGATCTATATTTAGGAATCAGGACCTCCTTCTTGTGATCCCTTGAGTGATATAAAGATCTATCAAGAAAAATCAGGACCTCCTTCTGGTGATCCCTTGAGTGATATAAAGATCTATCAAGAAAAATCAGGACCTCCTTCTTTCTACTGGTGATCCCTCTAGTGATATAAAGATCTCTATAGAGGAATCATGACATATTTCCTTCTTCTGGTGACCCCTCTAGTGGAAGAAAGATCTATATTGAGGAATCATGACCTCTTTCCTTCTTCTGCTGGTGACCCCTGTAGTGAAATAAAGATCTATATAGAGGAATCAGGACCTCCTTCCTCTTGCTGGGGATCCCTCTAGTGATATAAAGATCTCTATAGAGGAATAAGGACCTCCTTCTGGTGATCCCTCAAGTGATATAAAGATCTATAAAGAAGAATCAGGACCTTCTTCTGGTGATCCTTTTAGAGATATATAACGATCTATATAGAGCAATCAGGACCTCCATGCTCAATCTCCTTCTCTGCAGCCACAGTCTCTGAATGAAGATATTGGAGTGGCGAAAGTGGCCAGGGGGATGATTGGAGCACATAGGGAGGTGGAGGAGACAGACCACATTGATATTTCGATAAGAAAAGAGGAGCGTCCGGTATCTGGCTGGAGTGATGTCACACTTGATGTAAGGATATCAATCATTTTTTGAGAATTAAGAATAACCAAATCAAGTCAATGCTTTTCAGGGGAACTGGCTCCCCCTTCTTCAGGGCTAACAGACCACCAACCATTTCATATCCCTATTTGAGGGTCAATGACCACCAGCAGGACCAACACTCGCCACCCAATTATTATCCAGTGCAGTCCCCATCTCAAACCAACCACAGGCCACCACATTGAGGGAGCGGAGGATTATCTATAGGACATAATGCTGTATTTTTCCAAACCACACTTTTTCTTTTTTCTTTTTTTATGAATGAATAACATTAGACCTGTAGGGAAAATAGAAGGAGCGCATTTCCATTTTGCCCTATTGGTACAGAAAAAATTTCCTGTATCAGCATTTCCAATGGACAAATATCTATTCAAGAGTTATACCCACAATACAAGAAGAGTTAGAGAAGGCAGCCCCATTTCATTATTATTACCCTCCCTGGTGGCAATACCCCTTTAATTGTAGCATCTGGGGTTGTACATGGCTCGGTATATGCCTCTGTATCCACCATCAGAGTATATGAGCTCTATACACCTCAATGTCTGGGAATCCCATCTCCCAGTTCAGAGTCCCTCTCTTCGCAGTGCGCTGGCCTAGTAGGGTCTGCAAATTGTCTGTAATACAACAACGTCCCCGCTCCATCCGTCTCCGGGGATGACAGTCTCCTCTACAAATTGTCTTCCTCTTCTTGATAAATTGACACACCCGACATGTCCAAAAATGAAACCATTTTCCTTCAATTGGGAGCGGACTCATTTGAAGAGATGGTTGATTAATTGTCCCTGTTCGCTCTGTCAGGGTCCTGGAGATGGGCCATACGGCCTGTCTATTTTCTTAAATGTCACACAGCATATACAGCCAAAGGTTGTGTAT
Organism: Lithobates pipiens; assembly: GCF_037356315.1. Classification (NCBI taxonomy): domain Eukaryota; kingdom Metazoa; phylum Chordata; class Amphibia; order Anura; family Ranidae; genus Lithobates; species Lithobates pipiens. The sequence continues at coordinate 214,513,615 of NW_027507788.1, forward strand.
ATAAAGAGCTGCAAGACACAAGTGCAATCTACTAATACAAAAACTAAGATATATATATAAAAAAAAAAAGAATAAATAATTACAAATTCTGGATTTATCACATAAAGTTTTTTTTTTTTTTTTTCTCTCTACAGTGAGCGGAAAAAAAAAGCATTTGATCCTCTGCTGATTTTGTATGTTTGCCCACTGACAAAAGAAATGGTCGGTTTATTTTAACACCGAAAGACAACAAAAATATCAAGAAAACGCATATCAAAAAAGTTATAAATTGATTTGCATTTTAACGAGTTAAATAAATATTTGATCCACTAGCAACCAGCAAGATTTCTGGCTCCCAGGTGACTTCTATACAGGTAACAAGCTGAGATTAGGAGCACTCTCTTAAAGGGAGTGCTCCTGATCTCAGCTTGTTGCCTGTATAAAAGACACCTGTCCACAGAAGCGATCAGATTACAATCTCTCCACCGTGGCCAAGACCAAAGGATGTCAAGGACAAGATTGTAGGTCTACACATGGCTGGAATGGTCTACAAGACCATCTCTATCACAAGGGGACAGGACAACTTCATTGCATCAAAAGGGACAATGAACGGGGCCATGTACTGTCAAATCTTTTGCGAGAAGCTCCTTCCCTCAGCCAGGACATTGAAAATGGGTCGTGGATGGGTATTCCAGCATGACAATGACCCAAAACACACGGCCAAGGCAACAAAGGAGAGGCTCAAGAAGAAGCCCATTAAGATCCTGGAGTGGCCTAGCCAGTCTCCAGACCTTAATCCCATAGAAAATATGTGGAGGGAGATGAAGGTTCGAATTGCCAAACGTCAGCCTGGAAACCTTACTGACTTGGAGAAGATCTTCAAAGAGGAGTGGGACAAAATCCCTCCTGAGATGTGTGCAAACCTGGTGGCCAAATACAAGAAACGTCTCTTAAAGGGAGTGCTCCTAATCTCAGCTTGTTGCCCATATAAAAGACACCTGTCCACAGAAGCAGGGTTTTACTGAAATGGGGGAAGATTCAGGGGACCCTTTGCAAAACCCCTGAACAGAGCAGTTAAGTATAACATGAGCAGGTAAGTATAACATGTTTATTATTTAAATAATAATAAAAAAAAAAAGTTTAACATTTAATATCACTTTAAAGGTTTTACCCCTTCAAAATTGATGTCCTTTTTTTCCCCACAAATAGAGCTTTCTTTTGGATGTATTTTATCACCTCTGCGATTTTTATTTTTTGCGCTATAAACAAAAAAGTGCAACAATTTTGAAAAAAACAAAAAACAATATTTTCTACTTTCTGCTAAAGATTAAAAAAAATTAATTTCTTCATCAATTTAGGCCAATATGTATTCAACTACATATTTTTGGTAAAGAAAATCCCAATAAAGCATATATTGATTGGTTTGCGCAAAAGTTATAATGTCTAAAAATGATGGGATATTTTTACAAATTTTTTTTTAACCAGTAAAGGTGGCGATCACTGATTTTTAAAGGGACTGCGACATTGCCGCAGACCAATCTGACACCTGACACTTTTGACACTTTTCTGGGGACCAGTGACACCAATACAGTGATCAGTGCTAAAAAAAAAAAAAAAAAAAAAAAAAAAAAAAATGCTGCGTACAAACGGTCAGATTTTCCAATGGAAAATGTTCGCTGGGAGCTTTTTGTTGGAAATTCCGACCATGTTAGGCTCCATCGGACATTTTCTATCGTAATTTCCGACACACAAAATTTGAGATCTGGATCTCAAATTTTCCGACAACAAAATCCGTTGTTGGAAATTCCTATCGTACACAATTCCGACGCACAAAATTCTACGCATGCTCGGAATCAAGCAGAAGAGCCGCACTGGCTATTGAATTTCAGTGTTCTCGGCTCATCGTACGTCACCGCGTTCTTGACATTCGGAATTTCTGAACAACATTTGTGTGACCGTGTGTATGCAAGACAAGTTTGAGCCAACATCCGTCGGAAAAAATCCCATGGATTTTGTTGTCAGAATGTCTGATCGTGTGTACGCGGCATTACTGTACTAATGACACTGACAGGGACGGGGTTAACACCAGGGGCGATCAAAGGGTTGTGTCCCTAGGAGGTGCTTGCTAACTGTGTGGGGGAGGTGCTCTGACTGGACAGAGATCCGTGTTCCTGCTTAGTAGGAACACAAGAGCTCCATCTTCTTCCCTGTCGGAATTGTTAGTGTTGGCTGTGGGCAGTGTGAAAGAAAGTGTAACAGACACTCTCAGCTTAGACAACTGCAGCCAGCAACCCTGCTGGGAAGCCATGGTCCGGTCTGAATAATATGTCCGGGTTTCAGGCAATCAATCCCGGACACATGATTCCAAACCCGAACTGTCTGGGTGAATCCCGGACAGGTGTCAACCCTAACGCAGATCAAAACTTCTCCCTGACTTTCTATTCTTTATGCACTTCCTGTGTCAGTGACTGAAGATACTGAAGCCATTCGATCAGCATAAGAGCCAGGGAGCCAATATTTTCAGAAGCAATTGCTCGACAATGCCTGTCCCCGATATTGTCCCATGTCCTTTAGGCTCCCCTTCAGATCTTTGTGGGCCATTGTGGTGCGTTAACGCGCACATTCCTATTTAAGGGGAAGCCAATGGACCAAAAAACATACATCACCCTCAAACAAAGAGGACCTGTCATACGTTCCATACAGCCACTAGGGCTGAGCTTGGGTTCGATCTGAACTCGGAAGCCAGCTGAACAGTGCTGTTGTTACCCTGTAAGATGCTCTCCCAATGTTGGCTACTAGAGATGAGCTTGAGTTAGTTCCAATCCCCGAAAGGTAGCAGTGCCGGGCCAATGAGCTGCGGGCTGGAGGGGGGGGGGGATTTCCAGCTCTGCAGCGGTACGTACATACATACATACATACAAAGGGGTAGGGATGTTCTTAACGTCATTGACCTAATAGGACCATATCAGATAATGATGTTGTAAGTTTCCATACTTGTGTCCCAAGCATCCCCTGCCCATGGCTTATTGGCCTGACACCAACGGCTGCCTTCCCGGTTCAGAGCAAACCCAAGCTCCTCCCTAGCGGTTCCAAGCAACATTTGACTGGTCCTCTTTGCTGCACATACACAAAGGGGTGGGGATGCTCATGACATCATTGACCTAATAGGGCCATATCAGGTTAAAGATGTCATGGGTTTCCCCACTTGTGTCCCAAGCATCCTCTGCACATGGCTTATTGGTCTGGCATCAACAGCTGCCTTCCAGGTTCAAAGCAAATCCAAGCTCATCCCTAATAGGTCCAAACAACATTTGACAGGTCCTCTTTGCCGCATGTACACAAAGGGTTGGGGGATGCTCGTGGCATAATTTGACCTAATAGGGCTAGATTAGATAATGATATCATACGTTTCTATACTTGTGTCCCAAGCATCCCCTGCCCATTGCTTATTGGCCTGGAACCAACGGCTGCCTTGCAGGTTCAGAGTAAACCCAAACTCATCCCTAATGGCTCCAAGCAACATTTGACAGGTCCTCTTTGCTGCACGTACACAAAGAGTTAGGGGGTGCTCGTGACATCATTGACCTAATATGGCTATATGGATGCTCATGACATCATCGACCTAATAGGGCCATATCAGGTTAATGATGTCATAAGTTTCTCTGCTTGTGTCCCAAGCATCCCCTAAGCATGGCTTATTGGTCTGGCACCAACGGCTGCCTTCCAGCTTCAGAGCAAACCCAAGCTCCTCCTTAGCGGTTCCAAGCAACGTTTGACTGGTCCTCTTTGCTGCACGTACACAAGGGGTTGAGGGATGCTTGTGACATCATTGACCTAATAGGACAATATCAGATAACCATGTCATAAGTTTCCCCACTTGTGTCCCAAGCATCCCCTGTGCATGGTTTATTGACTGGCACCAACAGCTGCCTTTTAGGTTCAGAGCAAACCCAAGCTCCTCCCTAGCGGTTCCAAGCAACATTTGACTGGTCCTCTTTGCTGCACGTACACAAGGGGTTGAGGGATGCTTGTGACATCATTCACCTAATAGGACCATATCAGATAACCATGTCATAAGTTTCCATACTTGTGTTACAAGCATCCCCCTGCCCATTGCTTATTGGCCAGGAACCAACTGCTGCCTTCCTGGTTCAGAGCAAACCCAAGCTCATCCCTAGCAGCTCCAAGTAAAATTTATCAAGTCCTCTTTGCTGCACGTACAAAAAGGGTTGGGGGATTCTTGTGACATCCTTAAGCCAATGTGGTCACAGCCACATCCGGTCAATGACGACACGAGCATCCCTACCCTTTGGTGTACATGCATTTGCAGTGCAGAGAATCAATCGCCTGCAGCTTATTAGCCCAGCACAGCTACCTTCCAGGTTTCGACCAAAACCAAGCTCATTTCTGGTGGCTCCAAGAAATGCCCGACAGGTCCTCTTTTGCTGCACGTACACAAATGTTTGGGGTTGCTTGTGACATTAAGCTAATATGTCCACATGGCCATATCAGGTTAATGACGTTAACCACGTTCGATCAGTGATGTCACAAACATCCCTATGCCTTCGTGTATGTGCCGTCACCAGACAGGGAATCCCTCACTTGCAGCTTATTGTCCCAGCATAGCTGCCTTCCGGGTCCTGACCGAACCCAAGCTCATCCCTAGTAGCCACCATTGGAACTGTCAACGCACAAGCCCAACTGAAAGATAGAGAGAGTGTTGTCACCCTATGACAGGAAATGCTTCCTGAAGGACCTTAAAGGGTTTGTAAAGGTTAGTTTTTTTATTTTCTATATAGGTTCCTTTAAGCTAGTGCATTGTTGGTTCACTTACCTTTTTCCTTCGATTTCCCTTCTAAAAGTTTTTTTTCTTTGTTTTCTTTGTCTGAATTTCTCACTTCCTGTTCCTCCTCAGTAAGCTGTTCTGGCTGACTAAACACCGCTCGGATGATGGTGTGAAGTTTACTGAGGAGAAACAGGAAGTGAGAAATTCAGACAAAGAAAATAAACATTTAGAAGGGAAATCGAAGGAAAAAGTACGTGAACCAACAATGCACCAGCTTAAAGGAACCTAGTTAGAAAATAAAAAACTAACCTTTACAACCCCTTTAATGGCAGGATCACCAGATTTTATTTTCATTAAAAAAAAATGCAATTTTAAAAATATTGAAAATCATTTTTGAAATATTAACATGCTAAAGCCTATATATGAGTGATCAAGCATACGGTATATCTAACTTAAAGCGATTGTTAAAGGATTGATGTTTATTTTTTTTAAATATCAAACATGTTATACTTTTCTGCTCTGTGTAATAGTTTTGCACAGAGCCCCGAATCTTATCTTCTGTGGTCCCCCGCTGAGGTTCCTGCCCCCCCCCCCCCCCACCTGAGTGCCCTCATAGTAAGCCGTTTGTTATGGGGGCATGCTCTCAAGACAGCTCTGTGTCCATTGACACAGAAAGAACGGTTTGGCCCTCCTCTCTGGGGGTTGGCCCTGCCCACCTCCTCTCTGACTTTGATTGACAGTTGCGGGAGCCAATACCTCCCCCACTGCTGTCTCTTAGCCATTGAGGAGGAAGAGAGCCGAGAAAGCCCCTGCTCTTGTGCACACCGCAGGATCAAGATCAGGCTCAGGTAAGTATAAGGGGTGCTGCATGCAGAATTTTTTCTCCTGAATGCATTCCTTAAAGGTAAGACACCTTTAGCCTTTAACCACTTCAGCCCCGAAAGGATTTGCCCCCTTAATGACCAGAGCATTTTTTGTGATACGGCACTGCGTCGCTTTAACTGACAATCGTGTGACACTGTACTCAAATAAAATTGATGTCCTTTTTTTTTCACCACAGATAGAGCTTTCTTTTGGTGGTATTTGATCACCTCTGCGGTTTTAATTGTTTACAATATAAACAAAAAAAAGAGCGAAAAATTTGAAAAAACAAAAGTTTTTACTTTCTGCAAAAAAAAAAAAAAAAAAAATGTCAAAAAACTAATTTATTCATCAATTTAGGCCAATATGTATTCTGCTACATATTTAATAAGCGAATATTGATTGGTTTGAGCAAAAGTTATAGTGTTTACAAAATAGAGGATAGATTTATGGCATTTTTATTATTTATTTTTACTAGTAATGGCGGTGATCAGTGAATTTTAGCAGGACTGTGACATTGCGGCAGACAGGTCTGACACCTGACATTTTTGACACTTTTTTGGGACACAGTGACATTATTAGTGATCAGTTCTAAAAATATGCACTGTTATAGTACTAATGATACTGGCAGGGAAGGGGTTAACATCAGGGGCGATCAAAGGGGTTAACTGTGTTCCCTCACTGTGTGTTCTAACTGTATGGGGGATGGGCTCACTGGGACAACACACAGATCAGTCATCCTGCAAAGTCAGGATCTGCATGATCCCCCCTGTCAGAACGCAGATCTGCCTCGTTAACACAGACAGATCCCCGTTCTGTCACTGCGGGGGGGAATGATCATGGGTGGCCAGCAGACATCAAGTCCTCTGGACCCTCCGATTAGCTCTCCCTGCTGGCCAATATGAGCACACGCGCCCACAGATCGCTGTGTACGAGCCTAAGGTACACTACAGGGATTTGCGCAGCCGAGCCAACCTTACACTGCGGTGGCTGGTCGGCAAGTGGTCAAAACCACTTGAAGCCACCCATTCACACTGAATACGACTTTTAAATCGCGCAAACTTCACTTGAAACCACACGATTTCAAAGCCGCAGATCAGTGCGACTTCAGGTGACACTTGGCTGACATCTGTGCAACTTCATGCACAGATGTCTATGCAAGTTGCACCTGAAATTGCAAAAAAAAATAAAAAATAGCGCAGGGACTTTTTTTAATATCTGTGCGGCACTGCAAAGACAGTTTTGAACAGTTTCATCGCTGGCAATAGGGTGCGATTTGTCATGCGATTTGAACCTGTCTGTATGAACGAGGGTTAATGTAAATCAGGCAATTTGGGCAGCAGAGTTGGTTTGGAACCCCCTAGCAGGGCCGGTGCTACCACTAGGCAAATGAGGCAGCCGCCTAGGGTGCACTGCTGCCTAGGGTGCCCAACCACTGGTGTCGCTACTCTCTTCTCTTTGCAGCAAGCAATCAAGTCTCAGGATCAGCAGGCAGCCGCCGCTCTGTTCGCACATAGTGTCAGAGGCACATTGGTGGCGGAGGACTGTGTCCAGACTCTCGAATGAATGGAAGCAATCAAACAAGGGCACTGGTGAGGCTGCATTTGATGGGCCCTGGTGAGGCTGTATTGATGGGAGCTGGTGAGGCTGCATTTGATGGGCACTGGTGAGGCTGCATTTGATGGGCGCTGGTGAGGCTGAATTTGATGGGCGCTAGAGAGGCTGCATTTAAAGGGCGCTGGTGAGGCTGAATTTGAAGGGCGCTGGTGAGGCTGAATTTGAAAGGCGCTGGTGAGGCTGAATTTGAAGGGCGCTGGTGAGGCTGAATTTGAAAGGCCCTGGTGAGGCTGAATTTGATGGGCCCTGGTGAGGCTGATTTTGATGGGCCCTGGTGAGGCTGAATTTGATGGGCCCTGGTGAGGCTGAATTTGATGGGCCCTGGTGAGGCTGAATTTGATGGGCCCTGGTGAGGCTGCATTTAATGGGCGCTGGTTAGGCTGCATTTAATGGGCCCTGGTGAGGCTGCATTTGATGGGCCCTGGTGAGGCTGAATTTGATGGGCGCTGGTGAGGCTGAATTTTAAGGCCCTGGTGAGGCTGCATTTGATGGGCGCTGGCGAGGCTGCATTTGATGGGCGCTGGCGAGGCTGCATTTGATGGGTGCTGGCGAGGCTGCATTTGATGGGCGCTGGCGAGGCTGCATTTGATGGGCCCTGGTGAGGCTGCATTTGATGGGCCCTGGTGAGGCTGCAATTGATGGGCGCTGGTGAGGCTGTATTGATGGGTGCTGGTGAGGCTGTATTGATGGGCGCTGGTGAGGCTGAATTTGAAGGGCGCTGGTGAGGCTGAATTTGAAGGGCGCTTCATTAAAAAGATGGGGTATACATGGGCAGGGCAAAGGGGCTGTAGTCAGAGGTGAAGCTGGAGTGGGGCGGCAAAATGAGGTTTCGCCTAGAGTGTCAAAAATCCTTGCACCAGCCCTGGCCCGCAGTCAGCACACAATCTGCATGGGGTTTGCATGCTCTCTTTGTGCTTGCGTGGGTTTTCCTCCGGGTACTCCAGTTTCCTCCCACACTTTAAAGACATGTTGCAGGGTAATTGTCTCCTGTCAAAGTTGCCCCTAGTATGTGTACGAATGCATGAGAGAAAAGGAACGTTAGATTGTAAGCTCCTTGAGATCTGTGAATGCGCAGTATGCAAATGATCTGCGACCCAAAAAAAAAATACCTGTAATAAATAGCTAAAAGCTCGATACAAAGCGGCAAGTGAGCGCAATTAGAAAGTAATCTTTCAGCGCGCGTTAGTCGAAAGGCTCCAAAAGTAATTCACAGTCATTCTCGGTGGAGATACCCCAAACACCCACTGACACATCATCCATCCAGCGCGCTAAAATATCCACTTTTCAAAGCTTGACGTTGTGCGTCAAAGCGAGCAGAGGACCATAAATCACGCACCGAGCTGCCCTGGTCATCTCCACCACGACATGACCCCATCCACCAACCATCATTTATAAGTTTAAAAAAAAAAAAAAGGCAGCTCTTTCATTCCGGCAGATTGGCCATGCCACATTTGCTGCAACAGTTTGGAGCAAGAGGCCTTTTTCGAGACAGTAAATTTATCGTCTACGAACCTTGAAGGATGACATCAATGCAAAGTGACTCTCATTCCGAATTCAGGGCGGATGGGACTCCTGCCCATCCCTCATTAGTCTCCTTGGACGGCGGTTGATGGTGTGCCGTCACTGCTCGGTATATAAGAGGTGACACCTAAATGATAAGGCACTGGCCATCACCGAGAGTTCCTGAACCTACAAGACGCCGAGTTTTCCTGAAGCCATGTCCAAGCTTTTCTTCTGCTGCCTAATCCTTGTCGGCTCGTTCTGCTCCTTTCGGTCGTTGCCCATCATCGTCCCCGGTAAGGGATCCCTCCGCCTGTCAGGTAAGAATTAACAAATGGAACATTTATTTATTTATTTTTTTTAAAAGTCTTCTGCTTCGTAGGCTAAACTCTTTTTTTTTTTTTTTCGACTTCAAGGTTAAAAAGTAAAAAAAGACTTAGTTTGGCAGCCAAAACGCGCGTTCGATGAGTGATTAGAGAGAGCGGGTCAAATGGATTTTAAATGCCGAAGTTCAGGAATAGACGAGAGAGCGCGTTCATTAAAAGACATCCATTAGCGGCACAATCGGAAATTAGAATTACATTGTGTTCCCTTACAGGGAGCAAATAATTGCCGCGAATATTAAATGGCATTAATAACGCACCGGCGCTTTTATGCAAATGTTACAAGAGGAGAACGATGTATATTATCGGAAATCCCCCCCCCCCCGTTCGCTTACCCTTTTAAGTCACCTTCAGATCTGATAGGACATTATCATTTTAATTGCAGCTGTTACAATGTATTCACACATTTATTCCATGACTTCCAGAGAGCAGTAGAAATCACTGATGGGGTATATTTGGTGCACTTTGTTTTAAAGCCCACCTACCGGCAAAACCGTACTTAGAGAAAAAATACCCACCCTGTACAAATGTGATCGTTGTTGTGTCATGATTGGGAATTACAGAGACTCAGATTATAAACAGTCTGAGCAAAGAAAGGTTATCGCCCAATTTTTTTTTTTTCTTAAGAATCTGTGTGCTGTGTGTCATGGGAGGTCATGATCTGATTGGTGGCCTCCAGTGGAGTCAGGTCACCAAAAACTGATATTTCAAAGTTGGGTAGATGCTGGAAAGATAAACCCCTTAGCAGTCTCTTCTATATGTGAGATCCCTGTGCTGAGTTCCCGGGTCTGTATACCTGTGGTGCCCATTATGAGAGGTTCCCACCATCCCTGTGCTGAGTTACCGGGTCTGTACACCTGCTGTGCCCATTATGAGGGTTGCCAACCACCCCTGTGCTGAGTTTCCGGGTCTGTACATCTGCTATGCTCCTTATAAGGGATCTCACCATCCCTGTGCTGAGTTCCTGAGTCTCTACACCTGCTGTGCCTGAGGGGTTCCCACCATCCCTGTGCTGAGTTACCGGGTCTGTACACATGCTGTGCCCATTATGAGGGGTGCCAACCACCCCTGTGCTTAGTTCCTTACTTCCTGGGTCTGAACACCTGCTGTGCCCATTATGATGGGTTCCCACCACCCCTGTGCTGATTTCCTGGGTCTGTACACCTGCTGTGCCCATTGGGAGGGGTTCCCACCATCCCTGTGCTGAGTTCCCGGGTCTGCACACCTGCTGTGCATATTATGAGGGGTTCCCTTCATCCATGTGCTTAGTTTCCAGGTCTGTACACATGTGGTGCCGCTTATGATTAATGAGTGGTTTCCACCATCCATGAATTGAGTTCTGGGGTCTGCACACCTGCTGAGCCTTATATGAGGGGTTTCACTTTCCACCATTCCTTCTCTGAGCTCCCAGGTCTGTATACCTGCTGTGTCCGTTATAAGGTGTTCCCACCATCCCTGCATTGAGTTTCTGGGTCTGCACACCTGCTGTGCCAATTATGAGGAGCTCCCGGGTCTGTAAACCTTCTGTTCCCATTATAAGGGGTCCACCATCCCTGAGCTGAGTTCCCAGGTCTGTACACCTGCTGTGCCCATTATGAGGAGTTCCCACCATCCCTGCATTGAGTTTCTGGGTCTGCACACCTAGTGTGTCCATTATGAGGAGCTCCCAGGTCTGTATACCTGCTGTGCCCATTATACGGTGTCCCCACCATCCTTGCATTGAGTGTCTGGGTCTGCACACCTGCTGTGCCCATTATGAGGAGCTCCTGGGTCTGTACACCTTCTGTTCCCATTATAAGGGGTCCACCATCCCTGAGCTGAGTTCCCGGGTCTGTACACCAGCTGCGCCCATTATGAAGGGTTCCCACCCTCCATGTGCTTATTTTCCAGGTCTGTACACATGTGGTGCTGCTTATGATTAATGAGGGGTTTCCACCATCCATAAGTTGAATTTCGGGTACCTGTAAACCTTTTGTGCCCATTATGAGGGTTTCCCACCATCCTTGTCCTGGGTTCTCAGGTCTGTACACCTGCTGTGCCCATTATGAGGGGTTCCCACCATCTCTGAGCTGAGCTCCTGGGTCTGTACACCTTCTGTGCCCATTATGAGGGGTTCCCACCATCCTTGTGCTGGGTTGCCAGGTCTGTACACCTGCTCCACTCCACTAACACCAATGATGGGGCACTATTCCTCCCACTGACACAAATGAAAAGGGCACAATTCCGTCTATTAACACCAATGATGGGGAAGAAGTCCCTGCCTTGATACCAATGATGGGGCACTATTCCTCCCACTGACACCAAATTTAGGGCATTGTTTACTCCCACCGGACGCCAGCCCATTTTCTCATCCCACTGGCCACAGCCCGGCCTCCCCTAAAGTCTCAAGGAAAGTAAACTTGCCCTTTGTTCAAAAAGTTTGGAGATCAATGATCTAGGAGGCTGGAAGTGACGTCATGACATCACTTACAGTTTAGGACAGATGTAAGCACAGTTTTGCTTTTTTCAATGTTTCTATGTTTTTTTTTTGATCGCATGCTTATCCAGGGTAGAGGAGAGATCTGGGGACTGTAAGACCCCAGATATCTCCATAAAGAGGACCTGTCATGCTTTATTGTTAATCACAAGGGATGTTTACATTTCTTATGATAGCAATAAAAGTGATAAAAAATAAATAAAAAAAAAGGTACAGTGTAAAAAATGTTTTTTATATAATAAATAAAAAAAAAAAAAAAATATATATATATATATATATATATATATATATATATATTTTTTTTTTTTTTTAGTATATATATTTAAGTGCCCTGTTTCCGGATTTGCACACACATATGCAAATGATGTTCATACTACACATGTGAGGTATCACCGCAAAAGTTATAGCAAAAGCAAAAATTCTATCTGTAACTCTAAACAGGTAACCTGTAAAAATTGTTAAAGCGTTGACTATGGAAACTTTTTAATTCTTGCACTTTGTCGCCATTTCACGAGCATGTGCAATTTTAAAGCATGACGTGTTAGGCATCCATTTACTCGGCATGTCATGATCTTTTATATGTTACCAAATAATTGGGTTATAGTATATTGTGTTTTTTTGCATTAAAATTCATTATTTTGTACCGAAGAAAATTGCGTTTGAAAACCGATGTGCAAATTTAATGTGACATGGAAAATTTGAACGGCCGCCATTTTATGCTCTTCTAAAAAGAACATATATAATATTTGGAGGGGGTTCCAAGTCATTTTCTACAAAAAAAAAAAATGAAACTGATTTTTACTTGTAAACAAAAAAATGTCGGAAAAGGTCTGGTCTTAAAGAGGTTAAAGCTGAACGCCGAGATAAAAATATATAATCTAAATCCATTCATCTTGTGTCTTCTTCTTGAAGTCTTCTCTGTGATCTTTGTGTATTTCTTCCAGATCTGTGCAGTAATCCAGTGTGAGACTTCCTGTAATAAAGACCACTTCTGCTGTCTCTCCTTGTGTAGGGGGACTGGTCTTGTCTTCGCCCCCTTCTGCGGTGGGTGGAGCCTGCTGGGCCCCTCCCACTGCTCTGTGATCGCCTTGTGCAGGGTGACTGGTCTTGTTTCCTCCCCTTCTGCGGTGGGTGGAGCCTGCTGGGACCCTCCCACTGCTCTGCAATCGCCTTGTGCAGGTTGACTGGTCTTGTCTCCGCCCCCTTCTGCGGTGGGTGGAGCCTGCTGGGCCCCTCCCACTGCTCTGCGATCGCCTTGTGCAGGGTGACTGGTCTTGTCTCCGCCCCCTTCTGTGGTGGGTGAAGCCTGCTGGGCCCCTCCCACTGCTCTGCGATCGCCTTGTGCAGGGTGACTGGTCTTGTTTCCTCCCCTTCTGCGGTGGGTGGGGCCTGCTGGGCCCCTCCCACTGCTCTGCGATCGCCTTGTGCAGGTTGACTGGTCTTGTCTCCGCCCCCTTCTGCGGTGGGTGGAGCCTGCTGGGCCCCTCCCACTGCTCTGCGATCGCCTTGTGCAGGGTGACTGGTCTTGTCTCCGCCCCCTTCTGTGGTGAGTGGAGCCTGCTGGGCCCCTCCAACTGCTCTGCGATCGCCTTGTGCAGGGTGACTGGTCTGGTCTCCTCCCTCTCCTGTAGTTTTCTGTAGTGGGTGGAGCCTTATGCGCCCCCCCCCCCAGCTCAATGCGCACGCTCTGTACAGCCCAGTGATGATTGCACTGTCACTTTTACAAGGAAATATCTGAGTTTGCAAAAGGCATCCGGCGCTCACAGAATCGATTTATATCATTTGCGGATATTGGGAAATCTATTTAAATGAAAGTTCTTGTGCCTGGAGCTCAGCTTTAAAATTCAAAGTGAGTTTTGATTGGTTCCTAGGGTGGCTGCAATTTTATAGTGACATTGAAAGACCGGGGGGTCAATTCTGGCATTCCTCTCCCACGTGTAAAAAATCTTTTTCTTTTCTTTTTTTTTGCTAGGAAATTACTCAGAACCCCCAAACATTATATATATTTTATTTTAGCAGAGACCCTAGGGTCTTTGCAATTTTATATGTCACACGATATTTGCGCAGCAATTTTTCGAACACTATTTTTTGGGGGGAAAAAAACATTTTTAAAAAAAATGTTTCATGAATTAAAAAAAAAATACAAAACACAATATTTACCCCTTTTTTTTGTATAATGTGAAAGATGATGTTACCCCCAGTAAATAGATACCCAACATGTCACACTTTAAAATTGCGCGCACTTGTAAAATGGTGCCAAACTTCGCTACTTAAAAAAATCTCCATAGGCTACGCTTTAAAATTTTGTACTGGGTACCAGTTTAGAGTTACAGAGGAGATCTAGTGCTAGAATTATTGCTCTTGCTCAAACGATCGCAGCGATACCCATAGCTCCCAAATGTCCCCGATTGTAAGGGACTGTCCCTGATTTGGAGCAATGTCCCTCTGTCCCTCATCACTCCTCATTTGTCCTTCATTTTGGTCTGATCCATATAGATATATAAAAAATGCAATTTTTATCTTTCAAAAAGTGTTTCCCAGCGCTAAACCTTTCATCTGATTTCTAAATTGCTGCATTTGTAAATTCCAAAAGCCGATATAAAGGAATAGTAGTGGTAAAAAAAAAAAAAAAAAGGATTTGTTGGTTTAACCAATCTTGTTTTTTTTCTACAATTCTCCTTTAAGGGGGCGTGACAAGGGGTGTGTCCTGTGCCTGCATACTTTTGCTGATAGGTGTTCCTTATTCCCATCTCAAAAAGTTGGGAGGTGTGGATACCTCACATGAGTTCTTTACTGTAAGAGCGGCAAGGATGTGGAATTCCCTTCCACAGGCGGTGGTCTCAGCGAGAGGCATCGATAGTTTCAAGAAACTATTAGATAAGCACCTGAACGACCGCAACATACAGGGATATACAATGTAATACTGACATATAATCACACATATAGGTTGGACTTGATGGACTTGTGTCTTTTTTCAACCTCACCTGCTATGTAACTATGTATATGTGTAGTTTGAATGCTGTTTAATTATGCGGGCGCGACCTACGTATGATTTCACTCTGCAGACGAGCTCGAGGAGATGGGGCGCTTTAAATCTTTTTTTTTTTTTTTTTGCTGTTTAATGTATTATTTATTTATTTTCTTATTTTACACTTTCCCTTTATTTAAAAAAGAAACAAGTCCATCAAGTCCAACCTATGTGTTTGATTATATATCAGTATTACATTGTTGCGTTCGTTCAGTTGCTTATCTAATCGTTTGTTTTTTTGTTTTTTTTACAGTTGGTGGTACCCTGCTGAGACCACCGCCTGTGGAAGGGAATTCCACATCCTTGGCAAAGAAATGTAAACATCCCTTGTAATAGGAATAAGACATGTCAGGTCCTCTTTACGGAGAGATCTGGGGTCTAGAAGTCCCCACATCTCTCATCCAAGCTGGAAAGCCTGAGATAATTAAAAAAAAAAAGAAAAAAAGAAATCGATCACAGGCTTCCCAGCAAAGAAAACGTCATCTGCCGCCGCCGGAAGTGACGTGATGACGTCGCTTCTGGCCTCCGAGGGGGTCAAAGAGCTGGCCGGGGACCATCCACGGCCAGCTCTATGGTAAACTGCTGGCGAATTTATTCTCTGGCTCCCCGTTTGCGCAGGCGAGCTTGGAAAAGCACCGGAGGGCAGTGGGAGGGGACCATCCACGGCCAGCTCTATGGTAAACTGCCGCCGCTGGCGAATTCATTGTCTGGCTCCCCGTTCGCGCGGGCGAGCTTGGAGAAGCAGTGGAAGGCAGCTGGAGGGGATGTAAAAGCAATCAAGCGGCTAAACAGCCGTTAAGATGGCTTTTTCTTGTAAGGGAAACACCTTCTGAAAAAAAAAAAAAAGATATCTGAATGATGCCTTCAGCTGTACCCATCATTCAGATATCTCCACTCAAAGTCCAGGATGTCATATGACTTCCTATGGGCGGGAAGTGGTTAAAGCGGGAGTCCTCCGGGAGTTCCGCCGTTTTTTTGTTTTTTTTAAAAGCCAGCAGCTACAAATACTGCAGCTGCTGACTTTTAAAATAGTGACACTTACCCGCCCAGCGCGCCCGCGATGTCGTCACTGAAGCCGATCTCTCGATCGTCTCTCGGGTGCTGCCGCCGCCATCTTGGGTATGGGAATCAGGAAGTGGAGCCTTTCGGCTTCATTTCCCGGTTCCCTACTGCGCATGCGCGAGTCGCGCTGCGCAATAAGGATGGACCCGCTGCCTCTGGGATCTGTGTGTTTCCCAGCAGGCAGCGGGGGACTTTCGGAAAGGGGCGTAGTCTACGCACCTTTCCGCAGAGAGCCATCCCGGAAGTGGGTGCAGATACCTGTGCTGTACAGGTACCTGCACCCCCCTCCCCCCTGAAAGGTGCCAATTGTGGCGCCGGAGGGGGGAGGATTCCAATGAGCGGAAGGTCCACTTTAGGGTGGACCTCCACTTTAAATACATTTGGAATTGTAGAAGGAATCTTCTACCTCCCCTCCCACAACTAGCAGACTGGGAAACATTGCAATGTATTAGAGGAGCATCTATAAGGCGTATAAACCCATAGGGGGCGATACCTCCCAACTTTTTTTTAGATGGGAATGAGGGACATCTATCAGCAAAAGTATGCAGGCATAGGACACACCCCCTTGCCACACCCCCCTAAAGGAGAATTGTACAAAAAAAACAACAAGATTTGTTAAACCCACAAGTGCTTTTTTTTTACCACTATTATTTCTTTATATTGGCTTTTGGAATTCACAAATGCAGCAATTTAGAAATCAGATGAAAGATTTAGCCATAGCTCCCAACTGTCCTTGATTTTGAGGGACTGTCCCTGATTTGGAGCAACGTCCCTCTTTCCCCCATCCCCCCTCATTTTGCTCTGATCTATATAATTGTATATAAAATGCACTTTTTATCTTTCAAAAAGTGTTTACCAGTGCTAAACCTTTCATTCGATTTTTAAATAGCCGCATTTGTACATTTTAAAAGCCAATATAAAGGAATAGTAGCGGTAAAAAAGCCCTTGTGTAGTTAACCTTTTTTTGGGTTAATTCTCCTTTAAAGGGGGGTGTGGCAGGGGGCGTGTCCCATGCCTACATACATTTACAGGTAGGTGTCCCTCATTCCCATCTCAAAATGTTGGGAGGTATGGATTAGCACAGGAAAACCCTTCTTGATAGATAAAAAGTGCATTTTATATACAACTATATGGATCAGACCAAAATGAGGGACAAATGAGGGGGAATGAGGGACAGATCAGGGACAGTTGTGCGCTAGGGGTGATTTACTAAACCCGGAGAGTGCAAAATCTGGTGCAGCTGTGCATGGTAGCCAATCAGCTTCCAGGTTTTATTGTCAAAGCTTCATTGAACAAGCTGGAGTTAAAGCTGATTGGCTCCCACGCACAGCCGCACCAGATTTTGCACTCTCTCCCCCCATGACGCCCGTGGCCTATATTCCATGTGATGTACTGCCTACAGTAATCAACGCTCATATTTCTTTAGTATATACATTTCTGAAGTTGATACATAGCAAAAAACATGTTTTTTTTTTTTTCCGGATGGAGTAGGGAAGGGTTGAAACATCTTTTGGTTTATCTTTTGCTGTTTGTGCCCCAGAAGGGAGATTTCCCTTCACTTCCTGTCCTCGAGACACAGCAGGAAATGAGCAGAACTCTCCCCGAAGTGGGGGAACTCCCCTTTTTAGGCCATGTTTTTACTAGCTTCAAAATCAGGCGATCCATAAGCGTTTTTTGAAAACTACACGAACACCTGTAAAGTGCCTGTAAATGCATGAAAAACACGCCAAACACACGCCAAAAACACGCCAGTAATACATCTTAACGCATTAGGTGAGTTAATGGGCGCTCCGATTTCTCTTTTTTACCCCCCATCAGAGTCGGCGATGGATTTCGGGGACTTGAAGAGCTGGGATGACGACACGCGTTTACTGCGGAATCTACCGATGTTTCTAGACAAGGAAGTAGAGAGAGATCCCGACGATGTTTTCAGCAAAGAAGGTAAGTGTGACTGGCTGGATACAGAGACAGGGCTGTGTATGGGTTGTAGCTTTGGGGTTTAACCACTTCAATACCGGGCACCTTCACCCCCTTCCTGCCCGGGCCAATTTTCAGCGCTGTCACGCTTTGAATGACAATTGCGCGGTCATGCAACGCTGTATCCATATGATATTTTTAGCATTTCTTTCATTCAAATAGAGCTTTCTTTTGGTGCTATTTAATTGCTACTGGGTTTTTTATTTTTTGCTAAATAAACGAATAAAGACCGAAAATTTAGAAAAAATAAAATAAAACTTTTTCATAGTTTGTTATAAAATTTTGGAAACAGGTAAATTTTCTTCACTGATGTCCGCTTATGAGGCTCCACTGATGGGCATCAATGGGCACTAATGGGCACCAATGAGAAGGCACTGATGAGGCTGCACTTGTAGGCACTGATAAGGAGGCACTTATGAGGCTGCATTCATGGGCACTGATGGGCACTGATGAGGCTGCACTGAGGCTAAACTGATAAGGAGGCACTGATGTGCACTGATGAGGCTGCACTGATGGGCATTCATGGGCACTGATGAGTCTGCACTAATGGGCACTGATGAGGCTGCACTGATGGGCACCAATGAGAAGGCACTGATGAGGCTGCACTTGTAGGCACTGATGAGGAGGCACTTATGAGGCTGCATTCATGGGCACTGATGAGGCTGCACTGAGGCTAAACTGATAAGGAGGCACTGATGGGCACCAATGAGAAGGCACTGATGAGGCTGCACTGATGGGCACCAATGAGAAGGCACTGATGAGCCTGCACTTGTAGGCACTGATGAGGAGGCACTTATGAGGCTGAATTGATGGGCACTGATGAGAAGGCACTGATAAGACTGCACTGATGGGCACTGATGAGGCTAAACTGATAAGGAGGCACTGATGGGCAATGATGAGGCTGCACTGGTGAGGCTAAACTAATAAGGAGGCACTGATGGGCATTCATGGGCACTGATGAGGCTAAACTGATAAGCAGGCACTGATGGGCATTCATGGGCACTGATGAGGCTGCACTGAGGCTAAACTGATAAGCAGGCACTGATGGGCATTCATGGGCACTGATGAGGTTGCACTGATGAGGCTGCCACGTTTTCTTCAAGTCAAACCTGAACACTTTAGCGGCGCACAGCAATTTTTTTTATAGCGTAAACTATGCATATATTTTGCTATTAAATAACATTTTTAATCATATGAAGTTAATAACAAGAGTCCCCCTTTACAGAGTCCACAGAGTTCCCCCTTTACATCTGAACTCGCAGAGTTCCCTTTCACTGTAAGGGAGAACTCTGCAGACTCTGATTTAAGGAAGAACTCTGGGGACTCTGACATAAGGGATGCTCTGGGAACCCTGAGAACTCTGATGTACGGAGAAGACTGATGTAAGGGGAAACACTCTAGCTTCTGATGTAAGGGGTGCTCTGAGAACCCTGATATACCTTACCTCACTCAGAGGCAGGAGAGAAAAGGGGGGGGGGAGACTTCAGTCACAGACAGGGATGGATGGTGAGCTCACTCACCTCTTGGCAGTTCTCATCCAGATGTATCTGAGGCTGCTGGACTTCAAATTTCTGTCCCCCGCTTTCCTTTTCTGAGGCACAGTGCTGGGGATTGGAGGGTGGGTAGACACAGAGGGGTAGGGGCGGGGGGAAGAGGTGCAGATCGAGCCCTCTCTCCTTTCCTGTCTGTGTGTTTGGGGGGGATTTGTTAGTGCTGGCTTTGGGCAGTGTGAAAGAGTGTAACAGACACCCTAAGTTTAGACAACTGCAGCCAGCAGCCCTGCTTGGAAGCCATAGTCCAGTCTAAATAATGTGTCCGGGTTTCAGGCAGTCTGAAACCTGGACACATGATTCCAAACCCAAACTGTCCGGGTAAATCCTGGACAGGTGCCAACCCTAGGCTGCACTAATGGGGACTGATGAGGCTGCACTGATGACGCACCAATGAGGAGGCACTGATGAGGCTGAACTGATAAGGAGGCACTGATGAGGAGGCACTTATGGGGACTGACTAGGCTGCACTGATGGGCATCAATCAGATGGCACTGATGAGGCTGAACTGATAAGGAGGCACTGATGAGGCTGAACTAATAAGGAGCCACTGATGAGGCTGAACTGATAAAGAGTCACTGATGGGCACCAATGAGGCCGCACTGATGATGCTGAACTGATAAGGAGGCACTGATGAGGCTACATTGATGAGGCACTGATGAGGCTGAACTGAAAAGGAGGCACTGATGAAGCTGCACTGATAAGGAGGCACTGATGAAGCTGCACTGATGAGGAGGCACTTATGGGCACTGATGAGGCTGCACTTATGGGCACTGATGAGGCTGCACTGAGAACCTATGGAATGAGATGCAGGCCTTCACAAACTCAGGACTCCACTCCAGACTTGCTCCTTTCATTCCATACAGACAACCAAGGTGTAGCCCATCTCCACTCAGTGAAAAGTCTGAAAATTAAAAGCACTCCAAAACTGAGCTCTTCTTTGTGTTTAATTAAAAAAAAAAAAAAAACTGCACGGATGTCTCCACCCGAAACCAAGCTTCCTCAATGAATTTCAGCACAGCTGGCTTTGTTCACAGGAATGGGGGAAGTGAAACAGCCAGTAGTGGTGAAACGCGTTGAGGAAGGTTGGTTTCAGGTGGAGACATCAATGCACAGTATAAAACACAAATAGGTGACTTCCTGCATCAATCCACCTCACCAACGTGCCCCAAATCCTCAAACAATATCTACCGATAGCAGCTCCAACCAAAAAGCATTCACTAATGCAAATAGAACTCAATAAACCAAAAAATGGACAGTATGCAGTCTTTTTTTTTTTTTTTTTTTAATTCCCCACTTTCCCCCCTTCATGACTAGGCCATTTTTTACTTTTAACTTTAACTGACAATTGCACGGGCGTGCGACGCTGTACCCAAATAAAATCCTGTCCCCCCCCCCACAAATAGAGCTTTCTTTTGGTGGTATTTGATCACCTCTGTGTTTTTATTTTTTATTTTTTGCGCTATAAACAAAAAAGACTTATTCTGCTATAAAACATATCCAATAAAAATAAAAAAATAAAAAAAAAAGTGTAAATTAAAAAAATAAAAAAATGTAAAAAAAATAAATAAAAGAGAGTGACAATTTGGAAATAAATAAATAAATAAATAAATAAATAAATAAATAAATATATATATATATATATATATATATTTTTTTTTTTTTTAACCTTTCTGCTATAAAGCATATCCAATAAAAAAAAAAAAATGTCAAAAAATATAATTTCTTCATCATCTGGCCAATATGTATTCTGCTGCATTTTTTGGTAAAAAAAATAAATAAAAATCCAATAAGCGTATATTGATTGGTTTGCGCAAAAGTTATAGCGTCCAAAAACTATGGGATATATTTATTGAACTTGTATTTATTTATTTAGTATTTTTTTTTTACTAGTAATGGCGGCAATCAGCGACCTTATATCGATACTGCGATATTGCGGCGGACAAATCGGACATTAAGTGACACTTTTTTGGGGGAACCAGTGACACCAATACAGTGATCAGTGCTAAAAATATACACTGTCACTGTACTAATGACACTGGCTGGAAAGGAGTTAAGATCCAGGGTGCCTAAAGGGTTAAATGTGTTCCTAGCCAGTGTTACTGCGTGTGCTACTTTTTTACTTCATATATAGATGAGCTTTGAACTCGTTCACACAGGCGCACTACAGCATACACCCCGTGCAAAGGGCCACGTTTACCCACATAGGGCGGCACAGTGGTGTAGTGGTTAGCACTCTCACCTAGCAGTAAATAGGGTCGCTGGTTCGAATCCCAACCATGGCACTACCTGCCTGGAGTTTGCATGTTCTCCCTGTGCCTGCGTGGGTTCCTCCGGGTACTCCAGTTTCCTCCCACACTCCAAAGACATGCAGGTAGGTTAATTGGCGTCTGTCCAAAATTGGCCCCAGTATATGAATGGGGACCTTGGATTGTGGGCTCCTTGAGGGTAGGGACTGATGTGAGTGTGCAATGTACAGGGATAGGGACAATTGTAGACACTCACTGGTGTCTTTATTCAACCTTACTATGAAACTTTGCAGGAAGTAAAAGACAGCACATCGCTGCTGTCAGAAGAGAGCCCTGTCTTTGTTTACCTACACCCCCAGATAGCAAGGATGACTTGCCACACATTTGTGGCAGTGTTGAATTGTAAGTCTGTTAACTTGCTGCACATTTTCACTGGCAAGTTGTAACTTGCAGAGCACTTTAAGCGCATGTTCTAGTGGACACTTTTCCAATTTGTAGAAAAATTTGCGTGGCAAGTCTCTAATAAGAGCAAAGTTGCAGTGGTGAGTCTACAGCAAGAGCTCTGCAAGTCTACAGCATGAAAATTCAGCCACAGTGCCCCCCTGTGGTAGGATGACTATATTGCACAACATAACTGAACCAGAACTTGCAGCAGACTTACAGAATGTCTGCAAAAAATAGTTGATCTGGAGTCGTGCATTGCAGACTTTCCTGCGATTGTGCAACAAACTTGTGAAGGACAGCAAGTCTAGCAATAGCTTAGCACGTCATTTTCAAACTTGCCGCTCAATTGCTTGTTATCTGGGACAGGGCTCTCTTCGTTAATGTTCGGAGCCGATCGTCTGGTGGCAGCGACCAATCAGCGGCCAGCACCTGCTGATTGGTTGCAGGGGTGCTCCCTAGACCGAGGCGTAGATCACGTGCTAGGTACGCCATCCTGCGCAGGAAAGCCGCCTTGCTGCTGTATATGTATAATATACGGTCGGCAAGCAGTTAAACACAAAGTTTAAGTTGTTGAGTGCAACATATTTTTTTTTTCCTTTTTTTTTTTTCTTCCTTCTTTTCTCCCTTTTTTAAATTTTTTTCACTTTTTATTTTCCACTTTTTTCACTTTATTTTTATAGACTCTGGGTTTATTTTAGACTAAACCAGAACATTCAACAATTCAAAAGTGGCTTCTGCATCTGTCCTTATGTCTCGTTGTATGTTGTATGTTACCTGCAGTTCTCCTTTGATGTGATCAATAGGGGTTGTACGTCCGTCTAACCCACAATGTTCCATTTTCAGGATTCGGTCTGGACGCCTATAACATGGACGACAAAGAGGTGAGTGACAGACGACTTCAACTAAACGTCCCTATCAGCACCAATTAACCAGAAATAAATCATTGTGTGCCAGCCGTAGCCTCAGAAATCAATAGGCGGTCAGACATCGTACAAATAATTGATGCGTTTCGGCAAACACATTGTGCATGCACGTGCAGAGCATGGGTGCATACACGAGCATGACCACCAACAGTCATTCACTTGTATGGCCAGCTCCCCACGCCACCTGCGGTTCCCAATGGGAGTTATATACATGAGCTATGAACTCGTTCACACGGGCACAATTACAGCGTACGCCCCGTGCAAAGGGCCGCGTTTACCCACATAGGGATGCACGGGTGTTTCATGCATCCCCCGTGCAGGCAGTCCCATTCATGTCAATTGGGACAAAGTGGCTGCATGGACACAGTCGCTGCTCCCAATTTGACATCCATGCGGGGATGGACACTCCCCCTTTCTCTGCAAAGGTGTGTAGGGACCGTTGGGAGAGAGGGGTGTGACCACTGCTAAGCTCTGCCAGTACAGACCACTGCATTGGGAGGGCAGGATACAGCATTTTCACTGAAAGAGAAGAGAGCGAATTTAAAGTATTTTGAAACGAAACGTTCTTCACAAATTGCAGAATGCAGGAGACAGGGCTATATATATATATATATATATATATATATATATATATATATATATATATATATATATATATTTTTTTTTTTTTTTTTACACATACGCAACTTTTTCTTTTTTGATTTGTGATATATATTACAAATCAAAGTAAAACAAAAATGTTTTTTTACTTTGATTTGTAATATATATCACAAATCAAAAAATAATAAGTTGTGTATGTAAAAAAAAACAAAAAACAAAAAAAAAAAATTATATATATATATATATATATATATATATCAAAAAATACATATACACATATCTATATATATATATATATAAAAAAAATGTTACTTTGATTTGTAATATTAAATCTATATTACAAATCAATAAAGCCAAAAAAAAAAAATTATATATATAGATATATCTATTTATATATATATATATATATATATTAGATAGAGATATATATATATAGAGAGAGATATAAATATAGATTGTGTATATATATATATATATATATATATATATATATATATAGATAGATAGATAGATAGATAGATAGATATATATCTATCTATTATTACTTTTTTTTCCTCTTCAAGTTGATTGATATTAATTCAAGCGGGACTTAATCAATTAAAAAATACTGCATTATGGCCACTAGATGAAGCTGACGATCATAAAGAAAAAAAAAAATTATTTGCTGTGATTATTGGCTCCATCTAGTAGCCATATTGTGGTATTTTCTGCTGCACACCTTCTGAATAACATTCGACCTTGAGGGAAAAATAGCCTAATAAGTTACATTTTGCCACTTTTTTGCACAGACCGAATGTACAAGCTTCAAGTTTCACAGGATGAATAGCTCTGTGAATTATTATTATTATTATTATTTTTTTTTTAAATGCACCCCCCTGTGCACAGGACCTCAATGAGTATATAGATTCCGATGGCCCAGTTCCCTTGGAACACATTAGCAGGCCCTTGATTTTTTTTTTTTTTTTTTATAGTTGTTTAGAGCTGATTTTTAATTCTGTATTTCCCACCTTTATAGGAGCTGTTTGACAAGCACCCCCGAATATCGCTGCTCAGCCGCCTGCAATCAAAAGACCGCAAACAATTCAAGAAGCGTGGTGGAAACCTGTCCGAATGTTTCTGGAAATACTGCGTCTGAATGCGGAGTGTGTAAACGCTTGGAATGTATTTCTAGAAAAAAATTCTCAGAGCCGTTTGTCTATGTAAATCAGGAAAAATGTAATGTTATTAAACTGTTATTCTACATACAGAATAAAGTGCATCAGGCAAACAGTGCATTATGGCCACTAGATGGAGCCGACAATCATAGTAAATAGGTTTTCCTATTAACGCCAGCTCCATCTACTGACCATAATGTGGTATTTTCTTGATTCGCTCTTCTGTATGAAATTTCACATGATGAATAGCTCTGAGAATAATCTTTATTTTTATTTTTATTTTTTTTATATTAATACATCCCATAATCTCTGCTTATTTTTACAACATTCCCCTACCCCATGTATATAGAAGAATGCCTCCTACAGGGCATCCGAGAACGCCTGAGAATGTGAAGCCGGACTTGCCAAAGAAGTAGATTATTTTTCATTCTGAGATGAAGAAGTATTTTATGTTTTGCGGATATTTGTTATGTTTTTTTTTTCTTTTCTTTTCTTTAAAAGTAATAGCTATTTAATAAAAACAGACACAATTGTATTGAACTTGAGTCCTTGTTTGAAGACTGTGTGAGTGCTTCAATGAGTTCCACAATTACAGCTGACCATGTAGTGAAATGCAAGGTCTACTTTAAATATTAGGCCTTCTCTCTCATCGTTAATTTGCTTTTTTTTTTTTTAATCTAAAAATAAATAAATGAATAAGCAAAAAAAATAAAGAAAAAAGATCAAAACAAAAACAAAGAGATCTTAAGGTTTGCTTAACCACTTCAGCCCCGAACCATTTGGCTGGCCAAAGACCGGAGCACTTTTTTGCGATTCGGCACTGCCCCGCTTTAATTGACAATTGCGCGGTCGTGCGACGTGGCTCCCAAACAAAATGGACGTCCTTTTTTTCTGACACAGTCCTGGGCACTGGATGACCTTGTCCCGGCACTGGTGGTAGAAACAGAAGTATGTGTGGCCAATGAACACTGTGAGGATGAATGGGAGGTGGGCACACTTTGGCATCTTTGCCCCGGGCACTGGATGATCTTGTCCCGGTGTGGTAAAATTTCATGCGACTCCATAAAACTTCCTCACCCCGACAACTTCCGGTGAGGCTCCGTCAATCTAACAGCTGACGGCGGGCCTTTATTGCGCATGCGCCAAGTCCATGATCTGAACGGCGCATGCGCAAGATCGTAAGTTCAGCGGTGGTTAAAAATTATAGACAGAGAAATGCTGGTGGGCGGGCGGAGCTGAACAGATGCTCAGGACGTCAGCAGCAGCCCCGCCCACCCTAGTAACATACCCCTGAATCTTAAGTGGTGGTGAAAAATCATACTCATGTGGGCGGAGACTTGCGGGTGGGCGGGCGGAGCTAACGATGGCTTTGTTATATCATCGGCAGCACCAATATGTATATATTTGTATATATTTATTAAAGCTGAACAATAAGCAGTGTATTTATTAAAGCTGAACAATTAGCAGTGTATTTATTAAAGCTGAACAATTAGCAGTGTATTTATTAGGCTGCTTTCACACTGGGGCTGTGAGGGCGTCGGCGGTAAAGCACCGTCGTTTTAGCGGCGGTCTGCGGGCGCTAGCGGGGTGGTTTTAACCCCCGCTAGCGGCCGAAAAAAGGGTTAAAACCACCCGCAAAGCGCCGCTGCAGCAGCGCTTTGCCGGCGGTATTGCCGCGCTGTCCCATTGATTTCAATGGGTAGGAGCGGTTTAGGAGTGGTGAATACACCGCTCCTTCACCGCTCCAAAGATGTGGCTAGCAGGACTTTTTTCACTGTCCTGCCAGCGCACCGTTTCAGTGTGAAAGCCCTCCGGCTTTCACACTGGAGTGACAGGGGCCGTTTTTTTTTCAGGCGCTACACAGGCGCTATTTTGGGGCTGCGTTTGGGGCACAATGTCTGCGTTTGGGGACAGTGTGTGCGACAGTGTCTGTATTTGGGCACAGTGGCTGCATTTGGAATGATCACAGTCAATTGCGTGGTAAACAACCAATGGCTGTTTACCAGCATCAGTTGCGAGCAGTGTTCCCGGGAACACGCCGCCACCAACGTGCCCGCGCAGAGCGCGCCCACGATTGCCGTGGAGATGTGGGGCGGCCACCAACGTACACGCGCAGAGCGCGCCTGCGATCACCATGGAGAGGTGGGGCGGCCACCAACGTACACGCGCAGAGCGCGCCCGCGGTCGCCGTGGAGGGGTGGGGCGGAACCATCTGTGATCACGCGGTAAACAGCCTCATGGCTGTAATGGGGCCTAGTCCTCATGTGATGGGGACCAAGGCCTGATGTGATGGGGGGTCCTGTGATGTGATGGGGGGTCTTCTGATGTGATGGGGGTCCTGTGATGTAATGGGGCCTAGTCCTCATGTGATGGGGACCAAGGCCTGATGTGATGGGGGGGGGGTCCTGTGATGTGATGGGGGGTCTTCTGATGTGATGGGAGTGTCCTGTGATGTAATGGGGGGCCTAGGCCTGATGTGATGGTAACCAAGGCCTGATGTGATGGGGGGTCCTGTGATGTGATGGGGGGTCTTCTGATGTGATGGGAGTGTCCTGTGATGTAATGGGGCCTCGTCCTCATGTGATGGGGACCAAGGCCTGATGTGATGGGGGGGTCCTGTGATGTGATGGGGGTCTTCTGATGTGATGGGGGTGTCCTGTGATGTAATGGGGGCCTAGGCCTGATGTGATGGTAACCAAGGCCTGATGTGATGGGGGGTCTTCTGATGCGATGGGGGGGTCTTCTGATGTGATGGGGGTCCTGTGATGTAATGGGGGCCTAGTCCTCATGTGATGGGGACCAAGGCCTGATGTGATGGGGGGGTCCTGTGATGTGATGGGGGTCTTCTGATGTGATGGGAGTGTCCTGTGATGTAATGGGGCCTAGTCCTCATGTGGACGTGTGATGTGTTGCCCTGAGTTGCTAGGTCACATGGCTAGCTTCTATCCCAGGGACATCTGGCTGCTAGGCTGCCTGAGGGACATTGTGCCACTTAGCGTAGGGTTGGGACTTACAGCTTGTAGTCCAACCAGAAGCAACAGTGCTCCTGTCTGGGAAAACAAGCTGCGGTCGGGAGGTAAAAAGGAACAGCTGTCGCCACAAAGGGACCATACACCGTGTACCAGAGACCATTGTGAGTAACTAAAGCCATTACCCAAGCAGTCTTCTCACTAACCAGAGATGCTGAAGTGGGAAAACTTGAGTTAGTGCCAAGCCAGGGACCTATCTAAGGAGACGCTTTGAGAGCTCCTTTGAGTGCTGGTCACCTGAGAAGGTCGGAGATGCTACACTGTATCCAAATTAAATTTTTATCATTTTTTTCCCACAAATAGAGCTTTCTTTTGGTGGTATTTGATCACCTCTGCGGTTTTTATTTTTTGCTAAACAAATAAAAAAAAGACATAAAAGTTTTCTCCTTCACTGATGGGGCTGCAAGATTCCCATGAGAGTGCTCCTTACATCAGAGTCCCCCCTTACATCGGGGTCTCAATCACTGTCCCTTCGTACATTAAGGTGCCCATCAGAGTCACCTTTTTCTCCAAGATCCCCATCAGAGTGCTCCTTACATCAGGGCATCCATCAAAGTCACTCCATACATTAAGGTCCCCATCAGAGTCCCCTTTGCCTTCAAGATCCCCATCAGAGTGCCCCTTACATCAGAGCCTCTATCAAAGTCCCCCTGTACATTAGGGTCCCCATCAGAGACCCCTCCGTACATCAGAGTTCCTCCTTACAACATGGCCCCCATCAAAGTCCCACTTACATCAGGGTCCCCATCAAAGCCCCTCTTATGTCAGCCTACCCCTTATATCAGGGTCCCCATTATATCAGAGTCCCCCTTACATCAGGGTCCCCATCAGAGCCCCCCTTACATCCTCTTCAGAGTCTCCCTTACATCAGGTCAAAGTAGAGACCACAGGCTGGCCTGTATCCTCAATCTTTTCCCAATAACTATATGCCACTGACCTTACCTGCAGGCCATGTAAAATGTTGTAGCGGGCCAGATCTGGCCCATGGGTTGTAATTTGGAGACCCCTGGTCTAGAGAGGGAAAATCCCCCCCTCCAACCCCACAACTCCTTCCTGACCCCCCCCCCCCCCAGAGGACCAGCAGATCGATTGACTGGATGATCATACTGTCCTCTTGGCCTTTACTAATTATCAGTTTAGAAATAGTAAACTTAGTATAGTATAAAAAAAAAAAAGAAAAAGGAAAAAAAAGAAAAAGAAAGTTGTCAAACACAGCGTCATGTCTCCAACCCCTGAAAACACGAAGGGGGTAAACCTGGCCGGCAGAGAGCGGATAGTGATAATCTCTGATGAGAGCCGATATTAACTCAGAAGACTTAAATCCAATTCATTTAATCCTTTATTCAGCCACATGTCTTTGGTAAAAAAAAAAGTAAATAACTGTATATTTATTGGTTTGCGCAAAAGTTGTCACATCTACAAACTAAGGCCGCGTACACACGCGGGGACTGTTCGCTGAAACTGTCCGCTGAAACCAAGTTTCAGCGGACAGTCCGCTCGTGTGTGGGCTTTCAGCGGACAGTTTCAGCGAACAGTCCGCTGAACAAGGTTTTTCGGAAATTCCGAAAAACTGTCCGCTGAAACCTTGTTTCAGCGGACAGTCCCCGCGTGTGTAGGCTTGTTCGTCAAACAAAGTTGCGCGCATGATCAGAAAGGATTTTCACGCCGAAAGTTATAATGCAGTGTATAGGACGT
The DNA here is from genome assembly GCF_037356315.1 of Lithobates pipiens. Taxonomy (NCBI): domain Eukaryota; kingdom Metazoa; phylum Chordata; class Amphibia; order Anura; family Ranidae; genus Lithobates; species Lithobates pipiens. The sequence continues at coordinate 214,542,928 of NW_027507788.1, forward strand.
CGTATTTTTCGTACCGTCGTACGTGCCGTTCACGTCATCGCGCACGGTTTCAGCAAACTGTTTGTCCGTCGTGTGTGGCCATGTCCGTCCATGCTAATTTTGAGCGGACTGTTTGCCGAAACTGTTTGACGGACAAAGTTGGGCGAACAGTCCCCGCGTGTGTACGCGGCCTTAGGTACATTTTTCTGGAATATACGCAGCTTTTAGTTTATGACTGCCTATCTCATTTCTTGAGGTGCTAAAATGGCAGGGCAGTACAAAACCCCCCCAAATGACCCCATTTTGGAAAGTAGACACCCCAAGGAAATTGATAAGTGGCATGTTGAGCCCATTGAATATTTTATTTTTTTGCCTCAAGCGATTGAATAATGACAAAAAAAAAATATATTTTTTTTTTTTTACACAAAGTTGTCACTAAATGATATATTGCTCACACATGCCATGGTTATATGTGGAATTGTACCCCAAAATACATTCTGCTGCTTCTCCTGAGTATGGGGATACCACATGTGGTCGACTTTTTGGAAGCCTAGCCGCGTACGGGGCCCCGAAAGCCAAGCACCGCCTTCAGGATTTCTAAGGGCGTACATTTGTAATTTCACTCCTCACTACCTATCACAGTTTTGAAGGCCATAAAATGCCAAGATGGCACAAAACCCCCACAAATGACCCCATTTTAGAAAGCAGACACCCCAAGCTATTTGCTGAGAGGCATGTTGAGTCCATGGAATATTTCATATTTTGCCACAAGTTGCGGGAAAATTACAAACTTTATTTATTTTTCACAAAGTTGTCACTAAATGATATATTGCTCACACATGCTATGGGCATATGTGAAATTACACCCCAAAATAAATTCTGCTGCTTCTCCTGAGTACGGGGATACCACATGTGTGGGACTTTTTGGGAGCCTAGCCGCGTACGGGGCCCCGAAAACCAATCACTGCCTTCAGGCTTTCTAAGGGCGTAAATTTTTGATTTCACTCCTCACTACCTATTACAGTTTTGAAGGCCATAAAATGCCAAGATGGCACAAAACCCCCACAAATGACCCCATTTTAGAAAGTAGACACCCCAAGCTATTTGCTGAGAGGCATGTTGAGTCCATGGAATATTTTATATTTTGCCACAAGTTGTGGGAATATTACAAACTTTTTTTTTTCACAAAGTTGTCACTAAATGATATATTGCTCACACATGCCATGGGCATATGTGAAATGACACCCCAAAATAAATTCTGCTGCTTCTCCTGAGTACGGGGATACCACATGTGTGGGACTGAGTGTAAATTTTTGATTTCACTCCTTACTACCTATCGCAGTTTTGAAGGCCATAAAATGCCAAGATGGCACAAACCCCCCCCCCAAATGACCCCATTTTGGAAAGTAGACACCCCTAAATTTATGGGGTACAATAGTGAGACTCACAGGTAAAAAAGCACCTAGGCTGTCAGCGACTGTATCAAAGCGCTATAAAAAAAAACTGTTAGCGATCGCAGGGATCAGGCCTGACTCTGCGAACACTGCAGTTATGTGTGTTGTGTTTTGTAAGTGACAGTGATCGATCGATACTGCACTTGGGTGGGCTGGGCTGGGCTTGGCGGAGGGGCTAAACGCAGGTGCTGGCAGGTATCTGGGCTGATCCCGCTAACAATGCGTTTTGGGAAACCTAAACTGCTGGCGATGCTAATATAGATCTGATCAGATACTATATTACTAAGGGAGGTGTATGCTTTGCGCGTGGGTGTTAGCGGTACTGGCACTAACCTGACGCTGCCTGGGGCGACGCAGACCTTATCTGACCCTCAAACTTATATCACCCGCCGGGTGATCAGGGGGTTAAACCTTTATTAGGTAATAAATGGCGGGTGCCCTGAAACTATAAAAAAATAACTAACCAACCAGCGTCACCTGTAACAGTTATATGGTGATCACTGGTGAAAGGGTTAACTAGGGGGCAATCAGGAGGCTTTATGCGGTAGTATATGGGGGTCCCTGGCGCTATAAAAAGCTGCGGCGAACCTAAATACCTACCTGCCTAACTAGCGTCACCTGTGACACTAATACAGCGATCAGAAAAACTATCACTTATTAGGCTGGGTTCACACTGGAGCGATGCGGGAACGCCACGAATCCGCGGGGGGTTCCCGCATTACACTGCCCTATGCGAACTGCTGGGAGTGTCAGTGAAATGTTAATGACACCCCCAGATCAGTTCGCATATCGCAGTGCGATCTGCAAACTCGGACAGGAATCGGATCGCATGGTGTGAACACCCATGCGATCCGATTCTGCTGCGGACCAAAAAAAGGGTCCTGTGCCAGTTTGCGGCGGGTGCGGTGCGAATTCAGCCATACTATCTGTATGGCTGAACTCGCATCGCACAGAGATCGGATGTGATTTGCACTGCAGTGCGGTGCAAATCACATCCGTTCTCATAAACCGCTGCAATGTGAACCCAGCCTTAGTGACACTGGCGACGGGGGGTGATCACGGGGTTAAACCTTTATTGGGGGGGGGTTAGGGGGGTACCCTAGAGCTAAAGGGGGCTAACCCTAACTGCCCTAACAGTTATTACAGTCACAAATGACACCAATGCAATAATAAAAAAATAAAAAAATGCAATTGGTGTCACTGTGACTGGGGGTGCAGGGGTGATTGGGGGGGTGATCGGGGGGTGAAAGTGTGCCTGGCGTGTTCTACTGTGAAGTGTCGTGTTGGTGCAACTCACCGATCCTCTCTCCTCGGTGCCGGAACAAAAAAGACCGACACGGAGGAGAGATTACATCACTTCCTCTGCCTGTGTTTACATTATAGGAGAGGAAGTGATGCAATGCTGCAATTCCATTCGTCAGGAGCGATCGCGAGGGGGTGGCCATGAATGAATGGCCGCCCCCTCATCCCGGATCGCTCTTGCACGGAATCCGACCGCCGCTGGCACCGGGGAGGGCCCGTTTGGGCCCCCCCACCCACGGGAAGGCAGGGACGTACATGTACGCCCATATGCCTGCCCGTGCCATTCTGTCGACGTACATCGTCGTGCGGCGGTCGGCAAGTGGTTAAAGTAGATGGTACAATAAAACAATAAAAAGACTGCTCTTTTTTCTGCTGTCCTTCTTCTATGTCTCTATAAGTAAGCTTTATATATGGTGACCGTATTTATCAGTATGTCAGATAGTGGAGGAGGAAGCAGTGTTGGTGCAATAAGCTGTATATAAGGCGACAGCGTTTGATTTACTAAAGCTGGAGAGTGCAAAATCCGGTGCAGCTCCAACCAATCAGCTTCCAGTTTTTTGTTTTGTTTTTGTCAAAGTTTAATTGAACAAGCTGAAACTAGAAGCCGATTGGCTACTATGCACAGCTGCACCACATTTTGCACTCTCCGGTTTTTAGTATATCAGCCCCTGTGCGTCTTGTCAGATAATGGAAGAGGAAGCAGTGCTGGATCAGTAATCTGTATATACAGCGCCTTGAAAAAGTATTCATACCCCTTGACATTTTCCACATTGTGTTATGTTACAACCAAAAACGTAAATTTATTTTATTGGGATTTTATGTGATAGACCAGCGATGGTGAACCTTGGCACCCCAGATGTTTTGGAACTACATTTCCCATGATGCTCAAATACTCTGCAGAGGGCATGAGCATCATGGGAAATGTAGTCCCAAAACATCTGGGGTGCCAAGGCTCGCCATCACTGTGATAGACCAACACAAAGTGGCACATAATTGTAAGGAAAATAAGTGTTTTAATTTTTTTTTTACCAATACACGTGACGGGTCCCAGATGACTATGCGGCACGAGGGGAAGTGATGTTACCAGCCCGGGCAATGAAGGAGGCAGACTAGGAGGGACCCCCTAGCAACAGGCATTTAGAGGTGAGTAAAAAAAAAAAATTCCAATTTTTTTTTTTTTTTAAGAATTTTTAACTATTTTTTTTTTTTGGTGGCAACACCACTTTAAATACAAAAAGATGCCCTGGGTAAGGGGTCTATATATTATTTTTTCAGTGGTTAATGTTTAAATATTAGTTTTTTTTTTTACATGCATTTGCTTCCTGTATGTGTAATTACCGTTCATTGGCTCTGCCCCCAAATTCACCGTCCGTGGCGGCCTATAAGGCCCCTTTCACACTGGGGCGGGAGCGGCGCCGGCGGCTATTTTTAGCGCCTCTTTACCGTCGTTTTAGCAGCGGTATGCAGCCAAGCGCTTGCCCCGACTTGTTCATGACGCAACATAGTTGGGGTAGGCGGAACACTTTGGTGGGGGTGGGTCAGCCCGACACTTAAAGCGGAAGTCCGCCGTTTTTTTTTTTTTTACAAATACTGCAGCTGCTGACTTTTAAAATAGTGACACTTACCCGCCCAGCGCGCCCGCGATGTCGGCAGCCGAAGCAGATCTCTCGATTGTCTCTCGGGTGCTGCCGCCTCCATCTTGGGTATGGGAATCAGGAAGTGGAGCCTTTCGGCTTCATTTCCCGGTTCCCTACTGCGCATGTGCGAGTCACGCTACGCAATAAGGATGGTCCCCGCTGTCTCTGGGATCCGTGTGTTTCCCAGCAGGCAGCGGGGAACTTTCGGAAAGGGGCGTAGATTCTGCGGAAAGGGGCGTACCTTCTGCAGAATCTACGCCGGAAGTGGGTGCAGATACCTGTACTGTACAGGTACCTGCACCCCCCTCCCCCCTGAAAGGTGCCAATTGTGGCGCCGGAGGGGGGGAGGATTCCAATGAGCGGAAGGTCCACTTTAGGGTGGAGCTCCGCTTTAACCTCTGAGGAACACGCCCGCTGACCTTTGGGGAGGTCCCTATTCCCATCCCTGAGTCCTAACCTTGTTCTTCTAGGGGAAACCCTAACCCCTAACCCTAGGCTAGCGGCCGGAAAAGGGTTAAACCCACCCGCAAAGCTGGAGCAGCGCTTTGCCGGCAGTATAGCCGCGATGCCCCATTGATTTCCAAAGATGCGGCTAGCAGGACTTTTTACACCGTCCTGCCAGCGCACCGCTCCAGTGTGAAACCCCTCCGGCTTTCACACTGGAGTGAAAGGGGCCAGATTTTTTCCGGCGCTACACAGGTGCTATTTTTAGTGAAAAACGCCCCAGTGTGAAAGGGGCCTAAAAGTCAGTATGTGAAATATAAAGCCGGAAAAAAAAAAAAAAAAAGGAGGTCTTTAAACACTGGCTTTGTAGAGTTTGCAATACACAGTTTTATTAACACTTGGAGATCGTCACATTTATTCTTAAAATGCCGTTTTCTGCAAAAAGTTGTGCAGTGATCGCGTCAAACACTAGGCAGTCTTTGTTCATGACGGCGGTGGCAATGCCCTCGTGAATAGAGCGGGGCGTGGCTTCCCACGTTAGCCGCCGATGGTGACCGTTCAGCGCCAGCCTGTAAGCAAAGTTCTCCGCTTGATTGCGCGGTCCTATTAGCTGCACGATGGCAAAGAATTGTTGGTCACGGTTGTACTCTTCTCGTTTCTCCAAAACCAACATGAAATGAAGGCCGAAGCAGGACTGTATCATGGCCCATGTAGCAGTGCCCGGAAGGTTAATGTCATTGGTGAGAAGCACTATATCCTCCCCTTGTAACGTGATGATGGGTTTATGCTGGTGCACGAGGTGGGGCATCACCGCGCCCAGGGAGCCCTGCCATTTACAAGAAACGCCCGGGCAGGGGCAGGGGCACGAGCACGGTTGGAATTCGCAGAGCTTTTCGTGGTCCCTCTTCTCCCCGTGCGGCAGCCTCACCGTGCAACCCGAAAAACAAAGAAAAGGCGCCTCTAAGTGTAGAATTAAAAGCTGTTTAATTTCCCCAAAAAGGGTTAAAAACACTTACAAGATATGTAGACTGGCAGAGCATATCATTAATATCCATGTAGGTGGTCCGGCATGAATGCAATGGTCATTGGCATATACCAGTTCTTTAGGCTGTGTGTGTCCAGTAGCAGGGAGGTCCAGGGGATGCCAACAGGAAAAACAGCAGGGAGCTCCAAGAGAACTGACAGGCCAGTCCGCAATCACAGTCTCAAAACACGAGGATCCTGGAAGTGACGTCAGCGGCAGGAGACAATAACCAGCAACCAGCATGGACCACAAACAGGAAGCAAAACAGGAAGCAGTCATCAAAGAGGGACGCGTTTCGGAACATCTCATTGGTTCCTTTATCAACCTGATGACTGTGTGTGTATGGGACTAATTTATACTACCTGGGCGGACCTTAGGGGCGGGGATATGTAAATGGAGCGTTATCACAATATAAAGGTATAGGACAGGGGGAGAAACAGAAACAAAATCCCTATCCAAACAAAAAAAATATGATTTCTTACAGAGCAACAACCAATAAGCGACATTTAAAAATAAAAATAAACATAAAATGAGAATCAATATTTTTACACAGGCAATCGGCTCTCCTCTCCTCACACAGAAATCATCGCTGAGGAGAGGAGAGCGGATCGCTGCAGCCGGCTGGTGATCAGTGACTATGAGCTGTTTTTACAGCTTTTTACTCACTGATCACCAGTCTAGTATAAAACACACGTGTCCCCAAATAAAAACAAGTCCCCCACATATGTCCCACTAAAATCACATGTCCCAGTGATTATCTGCACACATCTGTACATGATCATTTGCATACATATGTCCGTGATCACACAAACCGATTATTATACACTTAACTGAATTTTTTTTTTTTTACCAAAAACATGTAGCAGAATAAATTTTGGTTTAAATTTACGACAAAATTAGATATTTTATTGGATTTCTTTTAAAATATAAAGAAGAAAATATTAATTTTTTCCAAATTTCCGCTCTTTTTGCGCTTATATTGCAAAAAAAAAAAAGAGTCGTGAATAAATACCACCAAAATAAAGCTCTATTTGTGCGAACAAAATGATAAAAATTTAATTTGGGTACAGCGTAGCACGACCGCGCAATTGTCATTGAAAAGAACGAGAGCGCCGAAAGCTGAAAATCGGGCTGGTTAGGAAGGGGGGTAAAAGTGCCCGGTATTGTAGTGGCCTGTATTTTAAAAAAGAAATCCAATAAAATCGAATTTTTTCGTAAATTTAAGCCAAAATTTTTTCTGCTACATGTTTTTTGGTAAAAAAAAAATATTCCGTTAAGTGTATAATAATTGGTTTGTGTGATCACGGACAGATGTACGGAAACGATCATGTACAGATGTGTGCAGATAATCACTGGGACATGTGATTTTAGTGGGACATATGTGGGGGACGTGTTTTTATTTGGGGACACGTGTGTTTTATACTAGACTGGTGATCAGTGAGTAAAAAGCTGTAAAAACAGCTCATAGTCACTGATCACCAGCCGGCTGCAGCGATCCCCCTCCTTCTGAAGGACGTTCCTGAACGTCCAGTCAGAAGGAGGAGGCTCCCACCCGGCCGTATATATACATTGGCTGGGGCCCCTCTCTCATCATTAATAGCCATTTTTAAGCTTAAAATGCTTAAAATATCAGGCTTCATCAATAACCATTTTTTTGACAACCCCCCCTCCCTCGGGAAAAAAAATACAAGGTCAAAATATCACCCCCTTATCGTTAATAGCTATTTTTTAGCTTACAAAAAACAAAATAAATGCAAGGTCTGCTTAAAATATCAGGGCCCCTGATAATAATAATAATAAAATCTTGTGGAGGAAAAAAAAATAAAATTAAAGCAAATATTTTCTTCAATTTTCCCAGTGAAAGCGGTATGTACATCCATTCTTTGTGAAAGGAGACAAAAACAAACAAATGTTATTAGGGTATTTCCTGTGCTGGTTGAAGGTTTGGCAATGATTAAAAAGGAAATTACCACATCTGGCCACTAGATGTCACTAAGTATCATAGGAAATGCTGATGATACTTTGTATCATCTAGTGGCCAAATGCGGTATTTTCTGTTTTAAATCAATTGAAAACAAGCAACTGTTAGGTGCTCGTCTTCTTAATAATACCCCTGGTAGCCTAGGCTAGGATGGAAGAGCGGAGGTCCCTGGTCACCGGTGGACAATCGCCACACATACACACAATTGTACGTGAACAATGATTGTGGGTTTATTGGAGCACACACAGTAGTTTTATGCAGTTTGAGCTAGAGCACAGCCCTGTGGTTGAGCCAATCAGGGACTGCCACATAAAATATGCAAGATAGTATATTTTACTACGTCATCATGGTTCTTTGCACAAGCAATATTTCTGCCTAGCAGCAAAAGCTAAATATATATATATACAGTTTAGAATGTTTCTTAGACGTGATGCAAGATAGGCCTGTGGTCTAACGCCATGAAGTTACTTCTGCTCTTAGAAAGGGAAGTAGCTTAACCGCATCCATCTGTTCTGAACAGATAACTAACCTTGTGATAATTCTAAATACCTTGTACAAGCAAAAACACATATGACCTTAAGCAATAGGTTTCTATGTCATGCTATCAGTAATTTTCCATTACCCAAAATGGATGTCTCTAACAAGATGGTTCCCTCATTACCTTATAATCCTCCCTTTGATCATCCTGTTGAAAACAGGAAGATCACATATCATCTATCCCATATGTCACACATTCTTCCTGGTACCATACCTTAGGATCATGGGAAAATGCGTCTAATTTAATAGTTTCATTTCTGGTATGTGATGCTTTAACAATTATACACATTATAAACCTATAACAGGCATATAGGAAAAAAATAAAAAGGAGTATCATTATTATAGTCATGGCGGTGTTTTTTAACCATGCAAGTATTCCCTGGCCAAAGCTTAGGCTGGCAAAGGGGTCCCAAATCTTCAGGGTGATAGATACAGTTAGATATCAACCAGGTGGGTAAGAACACAATTAAAGCTGTACAAGATAAGAGGCACAAGGCCTTCATGGACATTGACAGGGGAATCATTGTGTCCGGCTATCTAAGGTCTTGTCCTTCTTCGTCGTTTCCTGTCGGGGTGTCCAGCTCCATTTTGTCTTTTTGGAAGGGATCAGAGTCTGTCAGAGATATTTGTTCTATCCCTTTTTGGGCTTCTCGCAACTTCTGATCCAAGGTAAGTTGGAGCTGTTCTTGGGTTTGAGGGAGTAAGGATGCACTTTCTTCGAACAAGCTGTCTTCCTCCCGGGCTGATGAGATAGGGACAAGGCGGTTGGATGTTGACGTCTCGGTTGGAGGGTCCGGAGTCGAGGGGGGCTGTGGGCACCTTTTAAGACGACTGGCATGGATCCAGGTGTTCCCCATATCCGTCAGTACTGCCGTTCTCGATACCTTTTCCACCTTCCATGGTCCTGAGAAAGCCGGTCCGATACTCTTTCTTTGTGCTAATTGTTTGATCAGCACTTTATCCCCAGGGATGAAGGGATGCGTTGGTTCTGTGGGAAGAGGAGAAAAGGTGACAGAAACTTGTTCGTTTATTTTGTGGAGCATACTTACCAGATTTTTCACGTACACTTCCTGTTGGGAATAAATGTTAATGTCAGAGTTAGGGTCTAATGGGGGTAATAGTCAGAAGTTGGATTTGTTTATTCAAATTATTTGTACAAAAAGATTTATTATACAGGTTGGTTAAAGGGGCAGCTCCTATGTGTCCTGGGCCATTGAGGTATGAGAGTATGAGAATGCAACTTGCTTCAGGTATTCCCAGTACCTTCCCCTCTTTTGTCCAAAGACCCTCGTGGTCTTTGGTCAATCCTGCAGCGACCCAGAAATGAACGTCCTGGTCTGTGGCCATTGTTTGTATTTGTGCTACAATTGTTTTGAAGTTGGATGAAGTGAAATGTTCTTTAAAGAAAACTGTTGTGGGGGCAGGGGGGTTAGGGGAGGAGGCGGCAGCTTGCTTTGCAGTTCTATCGGCTAGGGCGTTACCCTTGGATAATTTGCTGTTGTCCGAGGAATGGGCTTTTACCTTGATAATAGCCACTTCCTTTGGAAGGAGGATGGCCTGGAGAAGAGCCATAATATGTGTGGAATTGGCAATTAGTCTATTGTCTGCGGTTTTGAAACCTCTATTAGCCCATATCACACCAAAGTCATGCACCACTCCGAAAGCATATCTACTGTCAGTGTAAATGTTCACCTTTTTATCAGTGAATAGAATGCAGGCTCTGGTGAGAGCTTCCAATTCTGCTACTTGGGCTGAAGAGGGAGGTAGCGGCTTGGCTTCTAGCACCTTGTCTGGTAATTGGACTATCGCATAACCTGTTAGGAAAGTGGAATCAGAGGGGCGGGAGCAACTACCGTCAACGAAAACATCTTCCGCATCTATAATAGGTGTATCCGTGAGATCAGGTCTAGGGGATGTGATGGATTCCACTTTGTCCACACAGTCATGAAGCTGGTCTGGGTCTTGTGGTAGACGCAGCATGGAGTGCAGGAGGCGGACAGCAGGGTTGCTAGCGGGAACATATTTAAGAGATAGATTGTCAGTGTTCATAAGTGTAATCTCATAACCGCTGAGCCTTTGTGAGGTCATGTGTTGGGTGTTCATGTTCTGTATGAGGTGGGTGACAGAATGGGTGGTAAAAAGTGTCATTGGGTGGCCCAAGACCATGTTGTTAGCGTCCTGTACTGCCATAGCACAGGCTGCTAAATTCTGGAGACATGACGGCATGCCTTGAACCTGGACAGGGAGTTTCTTGGATAGGTAAGAAACCGGGCGGTATCCTGTTCCATGTTGTTGTGTGAGAACCGCGGCAAAAGAGTTCCCTGAAACCACACAGTACAGCTGAAAAGCTTTACCATAGTCTACCAATCCCAGGGCGGGTGCACATGACAGACTGTTTAATAGAGCTTGAAAAGCTTGTAGTCTGTCCTCAGTCCAATCTATTAATTTAGGGGCTGTCGAGCCAGTAGCCTCTCTTAGGATACTATCATAATGAGAACAGTCAGGAATCCATTGGCGGCAATATACCATTGCACCCAAGAACGAGAGTAGGGCAGCTTTGTCTTTTGGGGGACTGAGAGCTCGAAGGGCTGCGGCACGTTTGGGGGACACTAGCCTTGTCCCTTCCTTTAGAATGCACCCTAGGTATTCTACCTGTGGCTGGCACCATTGTATTTTCTTCCTTGATGCTAGATGCCCGGCGTGAGCTAGGTGTTGTAACAGTGATGTTGAATCGACCGCACAATCTTCAGCAGTTCGACTGCACAGGAGCAAGTCGTCCACATACTGTATTCGTACCGACCCACGCTCAGAAGTCCAAGACTTGACAGTCTCGTTGAGTACCATAGAGAAGGCGGCTGGGCTGTCTACATACCCTTGCGATAGGCGTGTCCAGGTTAGTTGGCCCCCGGCCCAGGAGAAAGCAAACATAGGTTGGGCTTCCTCTGCAATGGGAATGCTAAAGAAAGCATTCGCTAAATCAATTACTGTGTAGCATAGAGAGTCTGCCGGTATGCATGAGAAAATAAAAGTGATGTCTGAGACTAGGGGTGGGAGGGGAATCACTTGTTTGTTTACTGCTCTGAGGTCTTGGACGAGTCTCCACTCGCCACTGGCCTTCTTTACAGGGTAAATGGGTGTGTTCCAGGGGCTAATGATTAGTTTTAGGATACCTTTAGATATGTAGTCATTGATCTGGGGGGCAATGCCTTGGGTCTTTTCGGGGGGCAGGGGGTATTGTTTGTGATATTGTGCTTCTGCGTCAGGGCGCATCTGAGGCGAGTAAGGCGTACAGTTAATGAAACCTACGCTACCTTTGTTTTCCGCCCAGATAGCATGTGTTTCGAGAGAGGCGGGGAGTAGCATAAAGAAGCCTCTGTGTGCATGTCGCTTAGGGCCATGTAAGTCACATAATGGTGAACTAGCGGTAAGGGAACCTTCTCTATTAAACTTAATGGTAATACACAGTTGTGCCAAGAGGTCCCGTCCCATAAGGGGCACAGGGCATGAGGACAAGACGGCAAAAGTTTGGGTACATAATTTCTGTCCTTCTGGAGTGGCTACAGTCAGTGGTGGAGTAATGGGATGGGTGACAGGTGTCCCATTAATACCAATAGAGTTTCCCTCTGTGCATTGTGTAGTGTTAAAAATCTCATCGTTCACTGAACTAAAGGTGGCGCCAGTGTCTATCAAAAAGCAGACACGTTGTCCATCTACATGTAATACAACTTGGGGAAGACTTCTCCATGAGGGAATGTAACACACTAGGCTGAGGGAGATGACATACTCTAGGCATCCCTATTGGGGTGGTGGCTGCCGATTGGATGGCCACTGCATAGGAATTCTGGGTGGTGGTCTATTGGGGGCCTGAGGGTGCATTATTTGTGGCTGTGTAGGATATTGGGGTAGTGGTTGACGAGGGTTCTGGTATGGCGGATAACGGGGATACTGTGGGCGGGTCTGGGGGTTAAATCCCCTGCCTCTGCCTCTTGCTCTAATCTGTCCAGTCCTATAAGGGCACTGGGATTTCCAATGTCCTTGCTGTCCACAATTGCCTATATTTTCCAAGGCATTTGTTCCATGCACAGAAACAATCCTTCATGTATTGTGGGTCAGCCCCTTTGCAGGGAGGATAAGAATGCTTATGTACCTGACAAATTTTACTGACTTCTTGCCAGTCTTCCTCTGAACAAGGACCTTGGGGTCCTGGGTCATGGATTCCCAATTGGTGACACCCTTCCCGGACTTGTGCCCAGAAAGGTTCCACCCTGGGACCCGGCAAGTTATGTTGAACATACTCATACGGGGTGGGAGTTCCCGGACTCTGGGGCTGGGTGCCTGCAGAATTCCCCATCTAGTAATTTGGGTAAAGTATGCCTGGTATGTGGGCAGAGGTGATAACAGCCTGTTTGGTCAATAATTTGTTCCCTAATGCGGGGGTAAGTTCCCTGATCTTCCAGGTCAGATGGACTAATAAAACTGTGAAGATTTACCCTTAATATACGATGAAGGGTACCTTTCCTGGTGGCGGGATATACCCCTCTTACACCAAGTCTGCAAGAGAAACCTGTAGGTCTGGTGGTCAAAAGAATCCACCTCCCGTCTATGCTAAGAAAAAGTAAACCTAACGTGCAGCGTGAGCAGGCGGGTGCTACGTCACTACAATCTGGTTCTTCATACTCTGTATTCATTTAACAACAGTTGGGTCTATTCAAACAGATATCCACTCTATATAATTATATCTTATACAACGTTAATACTCTATATACTTACGCTTGCACCTAAAGAGAAACAGACATATATATCTTTATGGTTTAGAATTTCAGTTATAAGACTTTACATGTACATTATCAAGTAATCACATCATGATGCATTTCATTATTTATAGTGCACTTTAAAAGTTCTCAAGTGGGCGTCCGCTCGACCAATCCCTTTGTCACGGGCGTATTCTTTTACTTCCCGTGTTAATGAAACTATCACCAATAGTTTATAGTCAGACCAACCTAGTCGGACTTTTTCCTAAACCTATAAATTCCTTGCGAGCCCTTTTAACCTTCCGAGGGACCAGCCTAGTCCGCCGCGAAGGCACAGTTACTTCTTTTAAATTAAACTAAGTTCGTGGCGGCCATCTGGACAGAGTAAGCATTCACACCATTCACCATTTAGGTAGAAAGGAGTAAAATGACTTACCTGTTACAAGATGCCACACCCCACTTCTGGTACCAAAACTGTTAGGTGCTCGTCTTCTTAATAATACCCCTGGTAGCCTAGGCTAGGATGGAAGAGCGGAGGTCCCTGGTCACCGGTGGACAATCGCCACACATACACACAATTGTACGTGAACAATGATTGTGGGTTTATTGGAGCACACACAGTAGTTTTATGCAGTTTGAGCTAGAGCACAGCCCTGTGGTTGAGCCAATCAGGGACTGCCACATAAAATATGCAAGATAGTATATTTTACTACGTCATCATGGTTCTTTGCACAAGCAATATTTCTGCCTAGCAGCAAAAGCTAAATATATATATATACAGTTTAGAATGTTTCTTAGGCGTGATGCAAGATAGGCCTGTGGTCTAACGCCATGAAGTTACTTCTGCTCTTAGAAAGGGAAGTAGCTTAACCGCATCCATCTGTTCTGAACAGATAACTAACCTTGTGATAATTCTAAATACCTTGTACAAGCAAAAACACATATGACCTTAAGCAATAGGTTTCTATGTCATGCTATCAGTAATTTTCCATTACCCAAAATGGATGTCTCTAACAAGATGGTTCCCTCATTACCTTATAGCAACCAGCACAGCAAATCGCTTAAAGCGGGAGTCCGCCGGGAGTGTGCGTTTTTTTTTTTTTTAAAGCCAGCAGCTACAAATACTGCAGCTGCTGACTTTTAAAATAGTGACACTTACCTGTCCAGCGCGCCCGCGATGTCGGCACCCGAGGCCGATCTCTCGATTGTCTCTCGGGTGCTGCCGCCGCCATCTTGGGTATGGGAATCAGGAAGTGGAGCCTTTCGGCTTCATTTCCCGGTTCCCTACTGCGCATGCGCGAGTCGCGCTGCGCAATGAGGATGGATCCGCTGCCTCTGGGATCTGTGTGTTTCCCAGCAGGCAGCGGGGGACTTTCGGAAAGGGGTGTAATCTACTCCCCTTTCCGCAAAGAGCTATCCAGGAAGTGGGTGCAGATACCTGTACTGTACAGGTACCTGCACCCCCCTCCCCCCTGAAAGGTGCCAATTGTGGCGCCGGAGGGGGGGAGGATTCCAATGAGCGGAAGGTCCACTTTAGGGTGGACCTCCGCTTTAATAACATTTGTTTAGCTGCCCCCATTTGCAATTTGCTGTGCTGGTTGATTGTTTTCAATTGATACAAAACAGCAAATACCGCATTTGGCCAATCGGTATTTCCTATGGATGCTTAGCGCCATCTAGTGGCCAAATGCAGTAGTAATTTGCCCAATGAAAGTGCATGTACAACCTGTTCTCTGCAAATAGGGACAAAACATTTATATATATATATATATATATATATATATATATATATATATATATAAAATAAGAGAAGAACAAAAGAGTATGAATGGGCCCCTAAAGGGATTCCGATGGCCCAGTTCCCTTGGAACACATTAGCAGGCCCCTGATTTTAAAATTTTTTTTATAGTTGTTTAGAGCTGATTTTTAATTCTGTATTTCCCACCTTTATAGGAGCTGTTTGACAAGCATCCCCGAATATCGCTGCTCAGCCGCCTGCAATCAAAAGACCGCAAACAATTCAAGAAGCGCGGTGGAAACCTGTCCGAATGTTTCTGGAAATACTGCGTCTGAATGCGGAGTGTGTAAACGCTTGGAATGTATTTCTAGAAAAAAATTCTCAGAGCCGTTTGTCTGTGTAAATCAGGAAAAATGTAATGTTATTAAACTGTTATTCTACATACAGAATAAAGTGCATCAGGAAAACAGTGCATTATGGCCACTAGATGGAGCCGACAATCATAGTAAATAGGTTTTCCTATTAACGCCAGCTCCATCTACTGACCATATTGTGGTATTTTCTTGATTCACTCTTCTATATGAAATTTCACATGATGAATAGCTCTGAGAATAATTATTTTTTTTTTATATTAATACATCCCATAATCTCTGCTTATTTTTACAACATTCCCCTACCCCATGTATATAGAAGAATGCCTCCTACAGGGCATCCGAGAACGCCTGAGAATGTGAAGCCGGACTTGCCAAAGAAGTAGTTTATTTTTCATCCTGAGATGAAGAAGTATTTTATGTTTTGCGGATATTTGTTATGTTTTTTTTTCTTTTCTTTTCTTTAAAAGTAATAGCTATTTAATAAAAACAGACACAATTGTATTGAACTTGAGTCCTTGTTTGAAGACTGTGTGAGTGCTTCCATGAGTTCCACAATTACAGCTGACCATGTAGTGAAATGCAAGGTCTACTTTAAATATTAGGCCTTTTCTCAAATCGTTATTCTGCTTTTTTTTTTTATCTAAAAAAAATAAAATAAATAAAAAATAAAAAGAATAAGCAAAAAAACAAAGAGATCTTAAGGTTTGCTTAACCACTTCAGCCCCGAACCATTTGGCTGGCCAAAGACCGGAGCACTTTTTGTGATTCGGCACTGCACCGCTTTAACTGACAATTGCGCGGTCGTGCGATGTGGCTCCCAAACAAAATTGACGTCTTTTTTCCTGACACAGTCCTGGGCACTGGATGACCTTGTCCCGGCACTGGTGGTAGAAACAGAAAAATTAGTGGACAAGGAACACTGTGAGGATGAACAGGAGGTGGGCACACTTTGCAATCTTTGCCCTGGGCACTGAATGATCTTGTTCTGGCATTGGTGGTAGCAACAGAAGAATGAATGGCCAATGAACAATGTGAGGATGAATATAAATATGTTTACGAAGGTAGGCTTTCAAGAGAACTGGTCTTGGACTAGAATGGAGGCCTACAGACTTTTCAGTACAAGGGCCACTTAGTATACTTAAAAAAAAAAATATTCATGGGCCAAAAAACAAAACAAAAAACGTTTTTATTAATAAAGGAGTCTCCTTCTATATCATGGCCCCTATCAGAGTCCCCCCTCTACTTCAGGATCCTCATCACAGTCCCCCCCCCCTTACATCAGGATCTCCATCAGAGTCCCTCCGTACATTAGGGTGCCCATCAAAGTCACCATTTTCTTCAAGATTCCCATGAGAGTGCTCCTTACATCAGAGTGCCCCCTTACATCGGGGTCTCAATCACTGTCCCTTCGTACATTAAGGTGCCCATCAGAGTCACCTTTTTCTCCAAGATCCCCATCAGAGTGCCCCTTACATCAGAGCCTCTATCAAAGTCCCCCTGTACATTGGGGTCCCCATCAGAGACCCCTCCGTACATCAGAGTTCCTCCTTACAACATGGCCCCCATCAAAGTCCCACTTACATCAGGGTCCCCATCAAAGTGCTCCTTACATCAGGGCATCCATCAAAGTCACTCCATACATTAAGGTCCCCATCAGAGTCCCCTTTGCCTTCAAGATCCCCATCAGAGTGCCCCTTACATCAGAGCCCCCATCAAAGTCCCACTTACATCAGGGTCCCCATCAAAGCCCCTCTTATGTCAGCCTACCCCTTATATCAGGGTCCCCATTATATCAGAGTCCCCCTTACATCAGGGTCCCCATCAGAGCCCCCCCCCGACATCCTCTTCAGAGTCTCCCTTACATCAGGTCAAAGTAGAGACCACAGGCTGGCCTGTATCCTCAATCTTTTCCCAATAACTATATGCCACTGACCTTACCTGCAGGCCATGTAAAATGTTGTAGCGGGCCAGATCTGGCCCATGGGTTGTAGTTTGGAGACCCCTGGTCTAGAGGAGGGAAAAATACCCCCCCAACCCCAACCCCACAGCTGCTTGTACCAATCTTGCCATACACAATCCTTCCTGACCCCCCCAGAGGACCAGCAGATCGATTGACTGGATGATCATACTGTCCTCTTGGCCTTTACTAATTATCAGTTTAGAAATAGTAAACTTAGTATAGTATAAAAAAAAAAAAAAAAAAGGAAAAAAAAGGAAAAGAAAGTTGTAAAACACAGCGTCATGTCTCCAACCCCTGAAAACACGAAGGGGGTAAACCTGGCCGGCGGAGAGCGGATAGTGATAATCTCTGGTGAGAGCCGATATTAACTCAGAAGACTTAAATCCAATTCATTTAATCCTCAAATCAAGTGAAGTCTATTTTTGAGATGGTGAAAGTTCCGCATTTCCCGTGCCAAGCCTAATTCCATTGTAACCGGCTCAACCGTGTCTAGTCCTCGCAAATTTTTCGGTCAAAAAAAAGTAAATTTAAAGGGGAACCCCACTGAATGATTATTAACCACTTTCAGACCGGACCATTTTGCTGGTCAATGACCAGAGGTCTTTTTACAATTTGGCACTGCGCTGCTTTATCTGGTAATTGCGCGGTCATGCAATGTTGTACCCAAACAAAATTTGCGTCCTTTTTTTCCCACAAATAGAGCTTTCTTTTAAAGGTATTTGACTGACTCTGCGATTTTTATTTTTTGCAATATAAACGTAAAAAGACCGCAAATTTTGAAAAAAAATGATATTTTCTACTTTTTGTTATTAGAAAAATCCAATAAACTCAATTTTAGTCATACATTTAGGCCAAAATGTATTCAGCCACATGTCTTTGGTAAAAAAAAAAAGTAAATAACTGTATATTTATTGGTTTGCGCAAAAGTTGTCACATCTACAAACTAAGGTACATTTTTCTGGAATATACGCAGCTTTTAGTTTATGACTGCCTATCTCATTTCTTGAGGTGCTAAAATGGCAGGGCAGTACAAAACCCCCCCAAATGACCCCATTTTGGAAAGTAGACACCCTAAGGAAATTGATAAGAGGCATGTTGAGCCCATTGAATATTTTATTTTTTTGCCTCAAGCGATTGAATGACAAAAAAATTTTTTTTTTTTTTTTTTTTTTTTTTTACACAAAGTTGTCACTAAATTATATATTGCTCACACATGCCATGGTTATATGTGGAATTGTACCCCAAAATACATTCTGCTGCTTCTCCTGAGTACGGGGATACCACATGTGGTCGACTTTTTGGAAGCCTAGCCGCGTACGGGGCCCCGAAAACCAAGCACCGCCTTCAGGATTTCTAAGGGCGTACATTTGTAATTTCACTCCTCACTACCTATCACAGTTTTGAAGGCCATAAAAGGCCAAGATGGCACAAAACACCCACAAATGACCCCATTTTAGAAAGTAGACACCCCAAGCTATTTGCTGAGAGGCATGTTGAGTCCATGGAATATTTCATATTTTGCCACAAGTTGTGGGAATATTACAAACTTTTTTTTTTTTTTCACAAAGTTGTCACTAAATGATATATTGCTCACACATGCTATGGGCATATGTGAAATTACACCCCAAAATAAATTCTGCTGCTTCTCTTGAGTACAGGGATACCACATGTGTGGGACTTTTTGGGAGCCTAGCTGCGTACGGGGCCCCGAAAACCAAGCACCGCCTTCAGGCTTTCTAAGGGCGTAAATTTTTGATTTCACTCCTCACCACCTATTACAGTTATGAAGGCAATAAAATGCCAAGATGGCACAAAACCCCCCCAAATGACCCCATTTTAGAAAGTAGACACCCCAAGCTATTTGCCGAGAGGCATGTTGAGTCCATGGAATATTTTATATTTTGCCACAAGTTGCGGGAATATTACAAACTTTTTTTTTTTTTCCCCAAAGTTGTCACTAAATGATATATTGCTCACACATGCCATGGGCATATGTGAAATGACACCCCCAAAATAAATTCTGCTGCTTCTCCTGAGTACGGGGATACCACATGTGGTCGACTTTTTGGGAGCCTAGCCGCGTACGGGGCCCCGAAAACCAAGCACCGCCTTCAGGATTTCTAAGAGTGTAAATTTTTGATTTCACTCCTCACTACCTATCGCAGTTTTGAAGGCCATAAAATGCCAAGATGGCAAAAAAAAAACAAATGACCCCATTTTGGAAAGTAGACACCCCTAAATTTAGGGGTACACTAGTGAGACTCACAGGTAAAAAAGCACCTAGGCTGTCAGCGACTGTATCAAAACGCTATAAAAAAAACTGTTAGCGATCGCAGGGATCAAGCCTGACTCTGCGAACGCTGCAGTTATGTGTGTTGTGTTTTGTAAGTGACAGTGATCGATCGATACTGCACTTGGGTGGGCTGGGCTGTGCTTGGCGGAGGGGCTAAACGCAGGTGCTAGCAGGTATCTGGGCTGATCCCGCTAACAATGCGTTTTGGGAAACCTAAACTGCTGGCGACGCTAATATAGATCTGATCAGATACTATATTACTAAGGGAGGTGTATGCTTTGCGCGTGGGTGTTAGCGGTACTGGCACTAACCTGACGCTGCCTGGGGCGACGCAGACCTTATCTGACCCTCAAACTTATATCACCCGCCGGGTGATCAGGGGGTTAAACCTTTATTAGGTAATAAATGGCGGGTGCCCTGAAACTATAAAAAAATAACTAACCAACCAGCCTCACCTGTAACAGTTATATGGTGATCACTGGTGAAAGGGTTAACTAGGGGGCAATCAGGGGGCTTTATGCGGTAGTATATGGGGGTCCCTGGCGCTATAAAAAGCTGCGGCGAACTTAAATACCTACCTGCCTAACTAGTGTCACCTGTGACACTAATACAGCGATCAGAAAAACGATCACTTATTAGGCTGGGTTCACACTAGAGCGATGCGGGAACGCCGTGAATCCGCGGCGGGTACCCGCATCACATGCCTCCCGGCGGCAGTTCACACTGCCCTATGCGAACTGCTGGGAGTGTCAGTGAAATGTTAATGACACCCCCAGATCAGTTTGCATATCGCAGTGCGATCTGCAAACTCGGACAGGAATCGGATCGCATGGTGTGAACACCCATGCGATCCGATTCTGCTGCGGACCAAAAAAAGGGTCCTGTGCGAGTTTGCGGCGGGTGCGATGCGAATTCAGCCATACTATCTGTATGGCTGAACTCGCATCGCACAGAGATCGGATGTAATTTGCACTGCAGTGCGGTGCAAATCACATCCGTTCTCATAAACCGCTGCAATGTGAACCCAGCCTTAGTGACACTGGCGACGGGGGGTGATCACGGGGTTAAACCTTTATTGGGGGGTTAGGGGGGTACCCTAGAGCTAAAGGGGGCTAACCCTAACTGCCCTAACAGTTATTACAGTCACAAATGACACCAATGCAATAATAATAATAATAAAAAAAAAAATGCAATTGGTGTCACTGTGACTGGGGGTGCAGGGGTGATTGGGGGGGTGAAAGTGTGCCTGGCATGTTCTACTGTGAAGTGTCGTGTTGGTGCAACTCACCGATCCTCTCTCCTCGGTGCCGGAACAAAAAAGACCGACACGGAGGAGAGATTACATCACTTCCTCTGCCTGTGTTTACATTACAGGAGAGGAAGTCATGCAATGCTGCAATTCCATTCGTCAGGAGCGATCGCGAGGGGGTGGCCACCCCCTCATCCCGGATCGCTCCTGCACGGAATCCGACCGCCGCTGGCACCAGGGGGGGCCCGATCGAGCCCCCCACCCGCGGGAAGGCAGGGACGTACATGTACGCCCATATGCCTGCCCGTGCCATTCTGTCGACGTACATCGTCGTGCGGCGGTCGGCAAGTGGTTAAAGTAGATGGTACAATAATAAAAAGACTGCTCTTTTTTCTGCTGTCCTTCTTCTATGTCTCTATAAGTAAGCTTTATATATGGTGACGTATTTATCAGTATGTCAGATAGTGGAGGAGGAAGCAGTGTTGGTGCAAAAAGCTGTATATAAGGCGACAGCGTTTGATTTACTAAAGCTGGAGAGTGCAAAATCCGGTGCAGCTCCAACCAATCAGCTTCCAGTTTTTTGTTTTGTTTTTGTCAAAGTTTAATTGAACAAGCTGAAACTAGAAGCCGATTGGCTACTATGCACAGCTGCACCAGATTTTGCACTCTCCGGTTTTTAGTAAATCAGCCCCTGTGCATCTTGTCAGATAATGGAGGAGGAAGCAGTGCTGGATGAGTAATCTGTATATACAGCGCCTTGAAAAAGTATTCATACCCCTTGACATTTTCCACATTGTGTTATGTTACAACCAAAAAGGTAAATTTATTTTATTGGGATTTTATGTGATAGACCAGTGATGGCGAACCTTGGCACCCCAGATGTTTTGGAACTACATTTCCCATGATGCTCAAATACACTGCAGAGGGCATGAGCATCATGGGAAATGTAGTCCCAAAACATCTGGGGTGCCAAGGCTCGCCATCACTGTGATAGACCAACACAAAGTGGCACATAGTTGTAAGGAAAATAAGTGTTTTAATTTTTTTTTTACCAATACACGTGACAGGTCCCAGATGACTATGCGGCACGAGGGGAAGTGATGTCACCAGCCCGGGCAATGAAGGAGGCAGACTAGGAGGGACCCCCTAGCAACAGGCATTTAAAGGTGAGTAAAAAAAAAAAAAAAATATTCCAATTTTTTTTTTTTTTTTTTTAAGAATTTTAAACTATTTTTTTTTTTTTTTTTGGTGGCAACACCACTTTAAATACAAAAATATGCCCTGG
The DNA here is from genome assembly GCF_037356315.1 of Lithobates pipiens. Lineage (NCBI taxonomy): Eukaryota > Metazoa > Chordata > Amphibia > Anura > Ranidae > Lithobates > Lithobates pipiens. The sequence goes on from NW_027507788.1 coordinate 214,564,936, forward strand.
GTAAGGGGTCTATATATATTTTTTTCAGTGGTTAATGTTTAAATATTAGTTTTTTTTATTGTTTTTTTTTTTTTTTTTTTACATGCATTTGCTTCCTGTATGTGTAATTACCGTTCATTGGCTCTGCCCCCAAATTCACCGTCCGTGGCGGCCAATAAGGCCCCTTTCACACTGGGGTGGGAGCGGCGCCGGCGGTAAAGGGGCGCTATTTTTAGCGCCTCTTTACCGTCGTTTGAGCAGCGGTATGCAGCAAAGCGCTTGCCCCGACTTGTTCATGCCCCAACATAGTTGGGGTAGGCGGAACACTTTGGTGGGGGTGGGTCAGCCCAACACTTAAAGCGGGAGTCCGCCGTTTTGTTTTGTTTTTTAAAAGCCAGCAGCTACAAATACTGCAGCTGCTGACTTTTAAAATAGTGACACTTAACCGCCCAGCGCGCCCGCGATGTCGGCACCCGAAGCCGATCTCGCGATCGTCTCTCGGGTGCTGCCGCCGCCATCTTGGGTATGGGAATCAGGAAGTGGAGCCTTTCGGCTTCATTTCCCGGTTCCCTACTGCGCATGCGCGAGTCGCGCTACGCAATAAGGATGGTCCCCGCTGTCTCTGGGATCTGTGTGTTTCCCAGCAGGCAGCGGGGGACTTTCGGAAAGGGGCGTAGATTCTGCAGAAAGGGGCGTACCTTCTGCAGAATCTACGCCAGAAGTGAGTGCAGATACCTGTACTGTACAGGTACCTGCACTCCCCTCCCCCCTGAAAGGTGCCAATTGTGGCACCAGAGGGGGGGAGGATTCCAATGAGCGGAAGGTCCACTTTAGGGTGGACCTCCGCTTTAACCTCTGGGGAACACGCCCGCTGACCTTTGGGGAGGTCCCTATTCCCATCCCTGAGTCCTAACCTTGTTCTTCTAGGGGAAACCCTAACCCCTAACCCTAGGCTAGCGGCCGGAAAAGGGTTAAACCCACCCGCAAAGCTGGAGCAGCACTTTGCCGGCAGTATAGCCGCGATGCCCCATTGATTTCAATGGGTAGGAGCGGTGAATACACCGCTCCAAAGATGTGGCTAGCAGGACTTTTTACACTGTCCTAGCTGCGCACCGCTCCAGTGTGAAACCCCTCCGGCTTTCACACTGGAGTGAAAGGGGCCAGATTTTTTCAGGCGCTACACAGGTGCTATTTTTAGTGAAAAACGCCCCAGTGTGAAAGGGGCCTAAAAGTCAGTATGTGAAATATAAAGCCGAAAAAAAAAGAAAAAAAAAGGAGGAGGTCTTTAAACACTGGCTTTGTAGAGTTTGCATGACTAGTGTAGCCCAGATATGACTCACTCTGTTGTAACCAACCCTTTTACTCCAAGTCCTAACCCTTAAACCCTTACCATTAAGAGACCACACCATTCTTTTGGAGTAAAATGGCCACAACAGCCTTTATTAAAACCAAAAACAAATAAAACTCCAAATTTTAATTTTCCTAAACATTAAAATCCTAAAACAATCCTAAAACAAATCCTAAACATTTTCCACAACATGTGGAAACCACATATGATAAACAACATATGATAAACAACATGTTTTACCCAAATTTTTTGTTGGTCAGTGACGGAGCTACTTTTTTCAAGTATACATATCTGTATACACACCAGGGGGCACTGCGGGACCTTTACCACCACCTTACCGGCCTCCAGCTGTGCCGCTCGGAGACAACCACTTTGTCCCGCAGTGCAACAAAACATTAACATCAAAAATTTGATGTACACACCGGAGGGGCCATCTCCCGATGAGCCCCCCACCTACTTAACCACCTCTTTTTATGCTACCGTCACTGACCAACAATAAATACCGCCAACCCCACCGCTGTCGTGACGACCCACAATAATCCAACCTGAAATGACAAACAGACCATTAGAACATTCAAAACTAAAAACACAACTAACTAGGGAGGGTGGGTGGGAAAAACTGCCTCCTCGCGCGTTCTCCCTTCCGACTGCCCGTTCGTAGCTCCGCCCCCTTTTTATATGGCCGCTCCCCTTCGTTTTTCCGCCTACCTGCTCTTAACCCCACCCCTTAGTGTGTCACTTGACACACTGTCATGCCTGGCCCTCCTCTACATTCCTCCCAGCTCCATTTTCGCTCCGGTCCTCTCTTCACACCCTTGTTAGAAACGTCACCTTCAGTTACGAACAGCGCCCCAGTGTGAAAGGGGCCTAAAAGTCAGTATGTGAAATATAAAGCCGGAAAAAAAAAAAAAAAAAAAAGGAGGAGGTCTTTACACACTGGCTTTGTAGAGTTTGCAATACACTGTTGTTTTATTAACACTTGGAGATCGTCACATTTATTCTTAAAATGCCGTTTTCTGCAAAAAGTTGTGCAGTGATCGCGTCAAACACTAGACAGTCTTTGTTCATGACGGCGGTGGCAATGCCCTTGTGAATAGAGCGGGGCGTGGTTTCCCACGTTAGCCGCCGATGGTGACCGTTCAGCGCCAGCCTGTAAGCAAAGTTCTCCGCTGGATTGCGCGTTCCTATTAGCTGCACGATGGCAAAGAATTGTTGGTCACGGTTGTACTCTTCTCGTTTCTCCAAAACCAACATGAAATGAAGGCCGAAGCAGGACTGTATCATGGCCCATGTAGCAGTGCCCGGAAGGTTAATGTCATCGGTGAGAAGCACTATATCCTCCCCTTGTAAGGTGATGATGGGTTTATGCTGGTGCACGAGGTGGGGCATCACCGCGTCCAATATAGAGATAAAGGAAAAGGTCTGGTGTCCCCAGTGACACACTTCCATCCCTGTAATATATAACAAACAACAAAGGATTCACCCTGGGACTTTAAATGAAGTGGGTACTGTTTCCGCCAGTAAACATAACAGTAGTAAATATAATATATGGTTTATTCAAGTACAGTTGTTTACATGGATAAATAACATCAACGGTTGCCAATAAAAAATATATAAACAAGGAGTATTGGTACATAAATGTAGAAGTAGTACATGGTACACGAGGGGGCAGGATCAAATGGGACCCCATCCAGGGCCAAATGGAGAGCAGGCATGGCAAAGGTATAGTGATGTATCCCTAAGGTCCTCATTGGTCGATAAAAAGTATAGGCTGTGAACATAAGTATGTTTGTCAGGCATCTGAAGTAGTAGAGTAAAATCAATAGATATTGTTATAAAGATATGTATGCATGTATGCATGAAAGAAAGGCCTGAGCCAAAAGTTGTAGAGCCATGAAGATGGTTAGAAACCTAGGACAACAGAGGGGTACTACCAGATGACAAAGTGGGGGGAGAGAGGTGAACTACACTTGTGTGGGTAGTGATGTATCCCTAGGAACCTCATTAGTCCATAAAGCGTATAAGCTATAAGCAAATATGTTTATCAGGCATCTAAAGTAGTAAAGTAAAATCAATGAGTATAGGCATAAAGGTATGTATAGCCAAGTAAGGCCTGAATCAAGGATGGTAGGGACATGGAGATGGTGGAAAACATAGGGTAGCAAGGGGGTACTAGCAGGTGACAAGATAAGAAAAGAAAAAAAGGAAAAAGATGGACTCGTGTGGAGAAATCAACGGTATCCAAAAAAAATAAAAATAAATAAGAATAAGTGCTCGTAAGATAAACAATGTGTGAGATATGCAAGTGTGCCTAAATAAAGTAAGTATCAAAGAGGTGAATATGGTAAGTACCTGAGTCAGGTGAATATCCCGAGTATAAAAGTAATGAGACACAGCAAGCAATCTCCACAGCTGTGTGTGTCCTCAGTGAAGAGTGAAATGAAATCCAAGCCATGCCTGACCTCCAATTTAACCCCGGAAGGCCCCAGGAGACTCCGCCCCCAACACCATGTGTGGATGGCTGACATGTGAGTGCAGGAGGCACCCACTGTCATAGGAAGGCACACAAATGCAAGCGTACCCCCATGCCATCTGATGATATAGTGCGTCCAGCTATGCCGACGTCTGCAAAAATCGCAGACGCCATGCTTCTGAAGCCTAAACATGGTGCCGATGTGTAGGTGTCCCCATCCGCCTGAAAGCAGATGGGGACAGCAGGAGACATGAAAGAGCCTCCCTTTATACACATCGCAGCTCCCAAAGCGAGACAAAAATCGCTAGCGCCAACCGAGGAATCGCATACAGAGCCAGGGTATATAACAATACTGGAATAAAAATTGTGTTGGAGAATGAGTAACCTAGTATAGTATCAAAGTATAACAATTGTTTGTACATGTAAATACTGGTGGGGGTGACAACAGACCAGGTTTGGGCTAATGGGTGTCTTCCACCCGGGTTCAATATAGAGATAAAGGAAAAGGTCTGGTGTCCCCAGTGACACACTTCCATCCCTGTAATATATAACAAACAACAAAGGATTCGCCCTGGGACTTTAAATGAAGTGGGTACTGTTTCCGCCAGTAAACATAACAGTATTAAATATAATATATGGTTTATTCAAGTACAGTTGTTTACATGGATAAATAACATCAACGGTTGCCAATAAAAAATATATAAACAAGGAGTATCTGCACCCACTTCCGGCGTAGATTCTGCAGAAGCTACACCCCTTTCCGCAGAATCTACGCCCCTTTCCGAAGGTCCCCCGCTGCCTGCTGGGAAACACACGGACCCCAGAGACAGCGGGGACCATCCTTATTGTGCAGCGCGACTCGCGCATGCGCAGCAGGGAACTGGGAAATGAAGCCGCAAGGCTCCACTTCCTGATTCCCATACCCAAGATGGCGGCGGCAGCACCCGAGAGACGATCAAGAGATCGGCTTCGGGTGCCGACATCGCGGGCACGCTGGGTGGGTAAGTGTCATTATTTTAAAAGTCAGCAGCTGCTGTATTTGTAGCTGCTGGCTTTAAAAAAAAAAAAAACGGTGGACTCCCGTTAAAATGCATAGGATGGATTAAGGTGAAAAAACACGAGGGTTTACAACCCCTTAAATGCATCCTCACTATGCTGGAACTGCATGCAATGCACACAGTTGCAGGGTGGTTGCTGTGCAGCCCCATTCACCTAGGGATGTACTTAAAGGGCGCCCTGACTGGAAAAAGCTTGAGAAACACCGACATAGAGGAACCGGTCTCTTCATTTTCCTCCTGCAGCCGCTGAATGCCTGTGGAAGGGAGAGGTGGAGAAGCGGCGGCAAATGGAGAAATTGGTTCCTTTACATACAGCCACCCACTTGCAACCGGGCCCTGTTGTTCCGCCACCAAACTCTGAGTAAAGGGCCCTGTCAGGGGGGCCCTTCATGGTTTCTTGCATCGGGGCCCTGAAGGTTCTAGTTACGCCACTGCCTAAAGCCATGGGACAGCAGGCTGGAATTTTTATTCAATAACTTTTGAAATAAGACAAGCAGACAGGTGTTTGGATAATAATGGCCGCGGTTGTTTATTATTGGTTTCAAAATGTTGTACATAACTCATCAAAACCCATCCAATAAACTTAAAGCTAGCCCAGTCACTACGGCTCAGGCAGCAACACAAAATACCCAAAAGGGCAGGAGGACCTAAGGCCAACTGCCCACAGAACCCCAACCCGCGGCCATCTCAACACAGTAACTAAAACCTACATTGAAAATATCCAAGCCAATATCAGACAGATGGATGCCATCCTGCCTGAAAAGGCCGGGGATACCCCCTTCCAGCTCCGTGTGCCTAAAGGATAGCATTCCCAATCTTGATAGCAACTCAGATACTGCCCTATTCACTCTCTTCCTGATTTTTTAAAAAGGACGTACAGAAGGATAGGAAAGCCAACCTATCCTCTGCACAATTTCTGAAAAAAATAAAAAACTACTGAATTGGGAAATGATAACTGTATCTTCTGTAGATCATCCCTAATCCGAAAATTAAGGTCCAAAGTTTTATGGTAACCAATATGATTACCACTTATATGAATAATTAAGATATCCAGAGAGGGAAAATGAAGAAGAAGCTGTGAAATAAAAGAAATTAGGTCTGACCATAACATTCCCCTCTTTCCACACCAAAAAATCTTAAATTTAGAAACATCCAATCCTAAATTGCTAGTATAAACTCGTTGCTGAGCTCTCAAATTCGCCCAATAGATGAAGGAGTGTCCAATCATCCACACAATGCGAGTGTTACCTGAAATAAATCATAGTATTGCGTTAGGACGAATATAAAGCAAATACCTATTCGACTTCCATCGGCCTCTGTTGCTGCTCCAATCCGAAAAGAATGCATCGATAAATGTTCCTGATCTAAATTTAAGGCCTTCAAACATCTCCTGAAAACACATAAAAACTGGTATTTAGTAAGGGGTAACCCTGATTCATGAATGAAAAAATTTAGAAAACCCCAATGGCCTAATTGATGAATATTGACGTATCAGAGCCACCGGGCAAATGCTAGTACTCATACACATATCTAATGTTAACCAATTACCTTTACCTACCTGGTCCGTTTTGGATCTGCTAATTAAAATTTTTAATGAACTTTCAAAAATAACAACTTCAGACATGTGTATTTGAACCAGCTCAGATACCCTAAGCACCGCAAAAAACATAACTGAAAAACCGCCCAAAAAAGAACCGATTCAAAATGAGAATTTTTTATTTATTTTTTTTTTTTTTTATCCGTCACGGAGCAAAGCTCACCCAGTACTAGAGGAGTGATGGGCTTCCTTGAATCAGGCCTAAAATGAATCCTTTTGTAAACTTTTAGGCTGGGTTCACACCGATGCGATGCGGGAACGCCGCGAATCCGCAGCGTTTTCCCGCATCGCATTACTCCCGCCGGCAGTTCACACTGCCCTATGCGGACGGCTGGGAGTGTCAATGATATGTTAATGACACCCCCAGATCCGTCCGCATATCGCAGTGCGATCTGCCGACTCGCACAGGAATCGGATCGCATGGTGTGAACCCCCATGCGATCCGATTCTGTTGCGGACCAAAAAAAGGGTCCCGTGCGAGTTTGCTGCGGGAGCGATGCGAATTCAGCCATACTATCTGTATGGCTGAACTCGCATCGCTACGGAGATCGGATGTGATTTGCGGTGCGAATCACATCCGGATCTCCCCCCGCAGCAGTGTGAACCCAGCCTTAAAGCTTGTTTTATAGAAAAATACTGCATGCAAGATGGCATGTTATTTAATTTCAAGAAAAATAAATTCCCGACAGGGTTTCATGTATGTACGACCAAGAAATAATTCTGCTCAAACAAAGAACCAACAAACTTCAATAACAGCAATTCAGACACAGAACCCAACGGTTCACCTAATATGTTTAAATATTCTTGATACATAAACCAAGCAGATTGATATCCTGCCCAAGAGGAAGGTGCCAAAGAATTGATAATATTCAAAATAAGGAAATAAAAATAAAAATTGTAGCCGTCATGAAGCAAAGCTGAACCAAGAAACTTTAATAAACAGTAACAAACTTAAAGCTAGCCCAACCACCACGGCTCAGGCAGCAACAACTCAGACAAGGAACCCAACGGTTCACCTATCATATTCAAAATTATTATTATTATTATTTTTTTATTTTTATTTTTATACAGAAACCAGGCAGAATTGATAATATAAATAGAAATAGGCCTTAAACCAGGTCCCATAAATTGATTGGACAGGAGTGTCCCACACCATCCGCCTCCAGAAGTAGCTTGAAAAAACGCTCCACCTGTGAACGAGACAACTCATCTGCCAAATCATTGTCCTTACCTGGTACATGTAAAGCCTTTAACCAATATGTTCAAACGTAAGCATTTAAAAATCAGGTATCTTATAAGGACAATGACTGGCGGAGACTTGGATGTTAGACAAATAATAGCGTACATTACTCCTTTATTATCTGTACGTATCAAAATTATTTTATTTTGGAAGAAAGAACAAAGCTCAAATGCAACAATTATAGGAAATAATTCCAATAAGACTATGTTTTTAATGTAACACTTTACTAATCAAAAAACATGCCAACGTTCAGCGCACCAATGCTTCTGCCAAATTGCGGCAAAGCCATGCGACCCTGCTTCATCAGTGAAGAGAAGGAAATCCGAATCTAGAATGAAATCCCCCTGCCATAAGGCCCTACCATTGTTAAATGTGAAAGAAATTGCAACCAAACCAGCAAATACTCCTTCATATCACTGCTTTTTTTTTTTTTTTTTTTTTTTTTTTTTTATTAACTTGAACAATAAAGAGGCTATTTTCTCAATTTTTTCTTCTGATAACCTAAACTCCATTAACCAGTATCAATAACGATACCTAGAAATTCCAGACAAGTTGAAGGCCAAATAGTCCTCTACTGAGCCAATGGGATACCAAAATGGTCGCAAACCTCAAAAATATTCTGTAATAAATTAATACAAAGGAAAGAATCGGGAGGGCCTAAAAACAAAATTATCTAGATAATGAATTAAAAATTGTGAACCGGAAATGGCAAAAAACTACCCACTCTAAAATGAAGAGAAAGACTCAAAATAAAAGACAAGGAACAACCCATAGGTAAACATTTATCAAAATAAAAATCATCAGTAAAGAAAAAACCCAAGGGAATTAAAAGATAAAGGATTAATGGGAAGTAAGCGAAAAGCTGACTTGACATCCGCCTTTGCTAAAATAGCTCCCTTCCCCAACATTCTTTACTTTACTAGAACACCTCCAAAAGAAGCATATGAAACTGATGACATACTCTCATCAATTTGGTCATTAAGGGAATTGCCTTTGGGAAAAGATAAGTGATCTAAAATAATAATTATTATTTTTTATTTTTTTTTGGAACTACACCTAAGAGTCCTTTCACACGGGGCGGATCAGCTCTGATCCGCCCCGTGGATATCCGGTTGCTCAGCGGGGATCACTCCGCCGATCCCCGCTGAGCAGGGAGATGACAGCTCCGTCTCTGCACACTGCGCAGGGACGGACCTGTCACAGCGCCGCTCTCCCCTATGGGAGATCGGATGACGACGGACCGCAGTGCCCGTCGTCACCCGATCCGATCCGCAGACGGATGGAAAAATAGCTTTTTCCTCCGTTAGGCCCCTTTCACACTGACGTCCCGTTCAGGCCCGCCTGTCAGTTTTTCAGGCAGACCTGAACGGGTGCTCCATAGAGCTCTATGGAGCGTCGGATGTCAGCGGTGACAAGTCCGCTGACATCCGACCCGCTCCGATCCGAAAAAGTGCAACGGAGGAAAAAGCTATTTTTCCATCCGTCTGCGGATCGGATCGGGTGACGACGGGCACTGCGGTCCGTCGTCATCCGATCTCCCATAGGGGAGAGTGGCGCTGTGACAGGTCCGTCCCTGCGCAGTGTGCAGAGACAGACCTGTCATCTCCCTGCTCAGCGGGGATCGACGGAGTGATCCCCGCTGAGCAAACGGATATCCACGGGGCGGATCAGAACTGATCCGCCCCGTGTGAAAGGACCCTTACACTTTTTCGGATCGGAGCGGGTCGGATGTCAGCGGACATGTCACCGCTGACATCCGACGCTCCATAGAGCTCTATGGAGCACCCGTTTAGGTCCGCCTGAAAAACTGACAGGCGGGCCTGAACGGGACGTCAGTGTGAAAGGACCCTAAAGGAGAAATCCTGAAATTTGAAAACTGAGGGAAAGAAAAGGGGAATTTGAAAACGGAGGGAAAGAAAAGTTGCAACCCTTCCTTCTGAAATTTCAAAATTAACCTTATCTAAAACTACTTGAGGAAATTCAGATACTGATTTGAATTATTAACTATGGTACAACCCTGACCTTGAAATATAGGCAATAAAAAAACATCCCTAAAGCCTACAATAAGAAGATGGGCCTTCAACTTGTCTGGAAACGCCTGAAGCCATGGGAGGATGTTTGCTAATATCACTGGTGTGTGTGCTGTTTGAAAAATCTCCAGATTACAAATTTGTTGCTGTTTTTTTTTTTTTTTTTTTTTTACTTCTGACGAAATGCCTCATCAAAATTAAACCATGCCACTTAATGTCTAAGTGTTGAAATAAACCCGTACTTTTTTCAGGTGATATTTCACATAAAACACCCGCAAAACACAAAACGCCTGTAACCAGTTATCAAAAAAAAAAAAGATTTTGATACAGGTCTACGTCTGTCGTCATCCTCTTATTTTTTATTTTTATTTTATTTTTTTATAATAAAATCTTTAGCGGAAGGAAAAATGAAAGAATATCTAAAAATTCCCCCCCGCCAAATTTTTCCTTAACAACCTGACACAAATGAAATCCCAACGGAAAAATATCACAGGGCATGGACTCCTTTAAAGCGGAGGTCCACCCTAAAATGGACCTTCCGCTCATCGGATTTCTCCCCCCTCCGGCGCCACAATTGGCACTTTTCAGGGGGGAGGGGGGTGCAGTTACCTGGATAATCCAGGTAACTGCACCCACTTCCGGGCTAGCTCTCTGCGGAAAGGGGCGTACATTACCATTACCCCCTTCCGCAAGTGCCCCGCTGCCTGCTGGGAAACACACAGCTCCCAGAGGCAGCGGGGACCGTCCTCATTGCGCAGCGCGGCTCGCGCATGCGCAGTAGGGAACCGGGAAATGAAGCCGAAAGGCTCCATTTCCTGATTCCCATACCCAAGATGGCGGCGGCAGCACTCGAGTGTCGATCTAGAGATCGGCTTCGGGTGCCGACATCGCGGGCGCGCTGGACAGGTAAGTGTCACTATTTTAAAAGTCAGCAGCTGCAGTATTTGTAGCTGCTGACTTTAAAAAAAAAAACAAAAAAAAACGCACACTCCCGGCGGACTCCCGCTTTAAACAAATTTCCAGCAAGTTTTGTGATTTAGCATTACTATAATACACATTGATATTCTGTTCTAAATGTCTACGTCTATCCTTAGGGCATGGATTCCTTTAAACAAGTTTCTGGCAAGTTTTGTGACCTAGCATTGCTATAAGAAAAATGGGGTTCGCTACACGATTAAGCGCGCCATCCTTGCGCAGGGGCCATGCAATCGATCCACTTTTAAGTATATGTCCGTTCAGCCAATATGGGCCAAGGACACCTAAGACCTATTACTAATTTGCTCTAAACGAATTGGCAAAGCTTGAGCGCCATTAGCAGCAACGCCACTAGATGGCGACCAAACTCCCATAGCTGAAACATCAGAAGCTAAAACATTATTTATAGCTGGCTGACAAATTCATTTCTGAATGGCTAATTCCTTAAAAACTTTTGCTAATAACTCCACAAAACTATTCAATATATCAATAACAGAAGGATCATTCATACCTGTACTACCTTGTTGTAAAGCAGGCTCACTATCAGGCCCTGCTTCGCTGATATTCAGCATTGACGGTTGCCTAGGAGATGCCTGACGCTGTGGAGAGGGAGACCACTCCCTCAGAGAGGTTGCTCCGCGATGGAGCTCTTCCCCCGCCTGCCTGCCCTATGCTATGGTCCTGAGAAGGACCAGCTCTTTTGCGAACAGCAGGGCGCGTCGGGGTAGGAGAATAGCTCTGGCGGGGGTTTCGCTTCCTCTTCGCTGCCGCATTCGACCGACCTGGGGGCGATGCTTCCTTGCTGACGCGGCTCCTCCTCCACAGCTTCGGCATCCTTTTCATCCCGCAGCGACAGCACCCAGGCTTCCACCGCTGGCCGCTCTCTTCCTCTCTCCTCCGGACCAGGACAGCTGACAGGCGGTGTAGCTCCCACCGGAGCCTCTTGACACCCCGCGAGGGGTAAATCTAAGCACTGGCGAATCCAGGCTTCTCCGCCGTCCTCTCCGGCCCGCTCTGTCAGTCGCCGAAGAAGGCTCATCTTCTGGCCACAGAAGAGGCTGTTTGTTCAGGGAAAAATCCCAGAGAGAACACCACAGCTCTTCTTCTGAGGCGAATGAGCCCCCTCAGCAGAACCTCCTTTATATAGCCCCAAGAAAACTGGTTTAAACCAGTTCTTCCCAGGCTTTTTTACATGTCATGAAGAGGGGTCACCTGTACCCCTCCTCAAAAACATGTGACTAACAGCTGTTTCCCCACTGGCCACAGGCTCTGCAGGGGAACTTGAAACAGCTGATCCAGCCGCTCTCCCATGAGGAAAAGGGGGGGCAAGAAACTGCCCTCTCCCTTTTCCTGTCATTCCTCTCTATACATTTATAGGTTACAAGGAAGCGCTTTGCCTGTCAATTACACCGCAATACACGCCGCTTGAGTCTCAATAACAAACAGAACTTAAAAAAAAAAAAAAAACGACTTCCAACCCGGCCAATGTATATATACGGCCGGGTGGGAGGAGCCTCCTGACTGGACGTTCAGGAACGTCCATCAGAAGGATGGGGGATCGCGCGCAATCCCGATGCGCTCGTGTCACCCGGACGCGGCGCATCTCGGATCCGGCAGGTGGGCTCTGATTGGCCCTCCTGATCACATGACAGCCGCGTCCCCATCACAGCTGTCATGTGATGTAAACAAACAGCCGGTTGCTAGGCAATCGGCTCTCCTCTCCTCACACAGAAATCGTCGCTGAGGAGAGGAGAGCGGATCGCTGCAGCCGGCTGGTGATCAGTGACTATGAGCTGTTTTTACAGCTTTTTACTCACTGATCACCAGTCTAGTATAAAACACACGTGTCCCCAAATAAAAACAAGTCCCCCACATATGTCCCACTAAAATCACATGTCCCAGTGATTATCTGCACACATATGTACATGATCATTTGCATACATATGTCCGTGATCACATAAACCAATTATTATACACTTAACTGATTTTTTTTTTTTTTTTTTTTACCAAAAACATGTAGCAGAATACATTTTGGTTTAAATTCACGCCAAAATTAGATATTTTATTGGATTTCTTTTAAAATATAAAAGAAGAAAATATTTTTTTTTCCCCCAAGTTTCTGCTCTTTTTGCGCTTATAATAATAATAATAATAATAATAAAATAAGTCGTGAATAAATACCACCAAAATAAAGTTCTATTTGTGCGAACAAAATGATCAAAAATGTCATTTGGGTACAGCGTAGCACGACCGCGCAATTGTCATTGAAAAGAACGAGAGCGCCGAAAGCTGAAAATCGGGCTGGGAAGGAAGGGGGGTAAAAGTGCCCGGTATTGTAGTGGCCTGTATTTTAAAAGAAATCCAATAAAATATCTAATTTTGTCGTAAATTTAAGCCAAAATTTTTTCTGCTACATGTTTTTGGTAAAAAAAAAAAATATTCCATTAAGTGTATAATAATTGGTTTGTGTGATCACGGACAGATGTACGGAAACGATCATGTACAGATGTGTGCAGATAATCACTGGGACATGTGATTTTAGTGGGACGTGTTTTTATTATTTGGGGACATGTGTGTTTTATATTAGACTGGTGATCAGTGAGTAAAAAGCTGTAAAAATAGCTCATAGTCACTGATCACCAGCCGCCTGCAGCGATCCCCCTCCTTCTGAAGGACGTTCCTGAATGTCCAGTCAGAAGGAGGAGAGAAATGGACAAAAAGAGTGTCAGGTATGTTATCTAGTGCCCAAGCGGCATGGTGTTCAAGGAGTTACAACCCTACACTTTTCCTCCTCATTGGGAACCTTTCCCTTCCTGCCAGGACTGTCCTTAACAGGCAGGGTAACTGTCCCTACTCTACCAACTCCCAAAATGTGCACCAAACCTGGGAGCCAGGGCCTTAAATAGGCTCTGCCTGACCCAAGATGGCTGCACGAGTCCCATGGGGTGGCAGCATCCAGTCGTTCCTCTTGACTCCATCTCCAACAGCAGTGCCATTGCGGAAGAACGCTGCTCGCAGAGGAGACAGGAAACCATAAAGGAACCTCGCTCCTCTCGACTCCCTCTCCAACAGCAGTGCCGTTGCGGAAAAAAAACACTGGCCGCAGAAAGTAGACTGCACCCTCCTACACTCCCTGCCTCTAGCAGATGCTGTCCCCGGCATCGCAACAATATGAAAGGAACATTACTGGCAAGAGAAATACAATTTCGAGTATAGTTAAGGCAAAACAATAAACAGTTTTAAACAACATATGATTAGAATTTCTGAGAGAGTTGCCCACAGTTAAACCACAAAACGCGTCAGTTCTCTTGACTTTCATTTAGGTTGTTTGGTAAAAGGTAGTGATTCAGGGGCCTCAGGTGGCAAGAGACCAGGTGAGTCTTCTGTTTTCTCTCCACCTGACTCCGCAGTCGAATCCTCGGACAAGCCCTCCAGTCAGTTGGGGCTTCATGCACCAGGAGGAAGGTCTGAGCATTTAATGCCTCCCTGTCATTGGTAGGTCTCCTGGTGGCATTCACCCCCTAACACACAAGGTCTCAGCATGTTCTCGTGCAGTCTCTTTTTCATGGGGTCGGGCCCCTCCAAGACCAAGTCATAGACCGGAGTAGGTGGGAAACTCTACCCCACCACCAGGTACCGGGTGTGCTCCAGCTTGCTTCCTCCGGTGTTCTTTATCAACACCTGGTCCAGACATTTCACGGGGTTCTTCGAAAGCCTTGGAGAGCAGGGGCGGATCCAGGGGGGGGGGGCAACGGGTCAATTGCCCCCCCCCCCCGAAAATATCACACCGACATGATTGTAACAGTCATTTGCAGGCTGCAGCGCTGCCCGAGTCTCTCTCTCATCATCCGATCAGCGGAACAGAGAGAGACTCTAGAGATCAATTATGCGGCGCTGGGACCAGGAGGAGCCTGGAGGTGGGTGGAGCTGGGGCGCTGGCATGGCAACCCTGCACTCGTTGCTAGCACTTGGGCCGCCTGGCGTCTAGCAACGAGTGACGTCTTGGAGTCAGTCACGGAGCCGACGTGATGACGAGGCATCACGTCGTCCCCTTCCGTCCCCGTCCACCATGCAGCGGGTCCCCTCCGCCCTCTGAGCAGTGTGTGAGGGGAGGGGTGGTGGCGCGAAGGGCTTTGGATGGAGTTTGCACGCTGGAAGGAGTGCATGTCTGAAGGAAAGAGGAGAGTGGGCGTGCTGTCAGGGCTTGGTGGCAGAAAAATGGGGGCTGTGACTGAACTCTGTCACTGAGCTGCTATATAGAAGGGGGGGAAGCACCATTCAAGTGCAAATGTGTGCCAATTTGCACCACTGAGGCAGTTTTCAGGCATTCACTGCCTCCCCAGTGCGAAAGGTGACCTGGCAAGTGACAATCTACAGTGTGGCAAGTGACGTGACAAGTGACAATCCGCAAGGTTTGGCAGGGGACGTGGCAAGTGACAATCCGCAAGGTGTGGCAAGTGACAATCCGCAAGGTGTGGCAGGTGATGTGGCAAGTGACAATCCGCAAGCTGTGGCAGGTGACGTGGCAAGTGACAATCTGCAAGGTGCGGCAAGCAACGTCGCAAGTGACAAGCCGCATCTGGTGGCATGCGACGGTGGCAAGTGACACCCTCAGGGCTCCCACTGATTCTGGATTATGGTGAGTTGAACCATTTAATTTTATATAACAATGTAATAATATAAATAATGCACTTCAATCATCCTGACACCATATCAACCATAGCGCCGTGATGATTGAAGCGACAACGCCAGCCATTTTCCCGATAAATTGCCTGCAAAAAAAAAAAATTTTCTGGCAGTGCCCTTCCCGAAACTAGACTCTGGATCCGCCCCTGTTGGGGAGGATGTTATCATCTAGGTCAGTGATGGAGAACCTTGGCACACCAGATGTTTTGAAACTACATTTCCCATGATGCTCATGCACTCTGCAGTGTATTTGAGCATCATGTGAAATGTAGTTCCAAAACATCTGAGTTGCCAAGGTTCTCCATCACTGATCTAGGTAAATGAGCACAGTCTCGAAATTAAAATGCCCAAGACCTTTCCATTAGATGTTGGAAGGTGCTGGGGGTGTTGCTAAGGCCGAAGGGCATGCGATTGAACTTAAATAGTCCCAGGGGTGTAATAAAGGTGGACTTCTCTTGGCCTTGGTACCGTAATGGGACTTGCTAGTAGCCACTGGCCAGGTCCAGAGTGGAAAATAATTTTGCTTGTCCATGGGCCATTAGGAATTCCTCAACCACAAAGGGCATCCCATTCTCTTGACTTTTCTTTAGGCCATTTGGTAAAGGTTTATAGGTAATAGGTTTGGTAATAGGTTTAATGGGCGCATGCATTAGGTTTCTGAGAGTCCACACAGAACCGTTGACACCTGTTTTTCTTGAGCAGCCCATGGACTGCAGCTTTCCTGGATCACCCCACTTTGTAGCATATTGCGAAGTAACTCCTTGACCTCTTGGCACAACACTAGGGGAATGTGACGGTACCGCTACTGTAAAGGCGGTGTGTCCCCCGTATGCATAGAGTGGCCAAGGGCTTCAGTGAATCCCTAACCCTCAGGACTGGCGATGAACGCCACCAGTAAGTGCTTTTCCAGTAGCTTATGGAGCAGTCTCTGTTTAGGCAAGGAAAAGTCTTTCAAGATAATGTCCAGCTGCTCTAAAAGGGACAGGTGCCAATTGTGGCACTGGAGGGGGGAGGATTCCAATGAGCGGAAGGTCCACTTTAGGGTGGACCTCCGCTTAAACCTCTGGGGAACACGCCCGCTGACCTTTGGGGAGGTCCCTATTCCCATCCCTGAGTCCTAACCTTGTTCTTCTAGGGGAAACCCTAACCCCTAACCCTAGGCTAGTGGCCGGAAAAGGGTTAAAGCCACCCACAAAGCTGGAGCAGCGATTAGCCGCGATGCCCCATTGATTTCAGTGGGTAGGAGCGGTGAATACACCGCTCCTGCACCACTCCAAAGATGCGGTTAGCAGGACTTTTTACACTGTCCTAGCTGCGCACCGTTCCAGTGTGAAACCCCTCCGGCTTTCACACTGGAGTGAAAGGGGCCAGATTTTTTCAGGCACTACACAGGTGCTATTTTTAGTGAAAAACGCCCCAGTGTGAAAGGGGCTTAAAAGTCAGTATGTGAAATATAAAGCCGGAAAAAAAAAAAAAAAGGAGGAGGTCTTTAAACACTGGCTTTGTAGAGTTTGCAATACACTGTTTTATTAACACTTAGAGATCGTCACATTTATTCTTAAAATGCCGTTTTCTGCAAAAAGTTGTGCAGTGATCGCGTCAAACACTAGGCAGTCTTTGTTCATGACGGCGGTGGCAATGCCCTCGTGAATAGAGCGGGGCGCGGCTTCCCACGTTAGCCGCCGATGGTGACCGTTCAGCGCCAGCCTGTAAGCAAAGTTCTCCGCTTGATTGCGCGTTCCTATTATCTGCACGATGGCAAAGAATTGTTGGTCACGGTTGTACTCTTCTCGTTTCTCCAAAACCAACATGAAATGAAGGCCGAAGCAGGACTGTATCATGGCCCATGTAGCAGTGCCCGGAAGGTTAATGTTATTGGTGAGAAACACTATATCCTCCCCTTGTAAGGTGATGATGGGTTTATGCTGGTGCACGAGGTGGGGCATCACCGCGTCCAGGGAGCCCTGCCATTTACAAGAAACGCCCGGGCAGGGGCACGAGCACGGTTGGAATTCGCAGAGCTTTTCGTGGTCCCTCTTCTCCGCGTGCGGCAGCCTCACTGCACAACCCGAACAATCGTATTTGCAGGGGAAGAGGACGGAGTCTGCGACTTTATCCATCATCAAGCAGCGAATGGATCTCAATGGGCCCCAGCAGGTCGGGCAATAGATGAGCCTCGGGCAGCAGTTGCTACACACGAGGTGCCCGCTTTGACACTTGAGGATTGGTGGTATGACATAGTCAAGGCACACAGGGCATTTGAAGAGGCTCAGCAGATCATTGTTGGAAGCCATTGTTGCTGTCAAAGCTGGCACCTGCTGAGGTGGGCACTGGGAGGTACCAGCTGGGATAGCTGCAGCAGTCTGCCCATGTCTCGTCACACCCTTGTTAGAAATGTCACCATCAGTTACTAACTTGTCAATGTTGGTGCAGCTCTGTTCAGCTGCCCCGCCCCCTCCGCCGTTACCGGGGCTACCAGAGCGCGCACGGACACTGCGGAGGGGCCTGCGGGCGCGTGCACGGGGCGGCCCTTTGCGTTGCCGGCCTGTCAGTCAAAGGCGCCTTTAGGAAATTGATAGAACGGACTTTGTACCCTAAAGCCATTCCTCTCTATACATTTATAGGTTACTAGGAAGTGCTTTGCCTGTCAAATACACCGCAATACACTCCGCTTGAGTCTCAATAACAAACAGAACTTAAAAAAAAAAAACGACTTCCCACCCGGCCAATATATATATACGGCCGGGTGGGAGGAGCCTCCTTCTGACTGGACGTTCAGGAACGTCCATCAGAAGGATGGGGGATCGTGCGCGATCCCGATGCGCTCGTGTCACCCGGACACGGCGCATCTCGGATCCGGCAGGAGGGCTCTGATTGGCCCTCCTGATCACATGACAGCCGCGTCCCCATCACAGCTGTCATGTGATGTAAACAAACAGCCGGTTGCTAGGCAATCGGCTCTCCTCTCCTCACACAGAAATCGTCGCTGAGGAGAGGAGAGCGGATCGCTGCAGGCGGCTGGTGATCAGTGAGTATGAGCTGTTTTTACAGCTTTTTACTCACTGATCACCAGTCTAGTATAAAACACACATGTCCCCAAATAAAAACAAGTCCCCCACATATGTCCCACTAAAATCACATGTCCCAGTGAATATCTGCACATATATGTACATGATCATTTGCATACATATGTCCGTGATCACACAAACCGATTATTATACACTTAACTGAATTATTTTTATTTTTTTTTTACCAAAAACATGTAGCAGAATAAATTTTGGTTTAAATTCACGACAAAATTAGATATTTTATTGGATTTCTTTTAAAATATAAAGAAGAAAATATTTTTTTTCCCCCAAGTTTCTGCTCTTTTTGCGCTTATAATAATAATAATAAAATAAGTCGTGAATAAATACCACCAAAATAAAGTTCTATTTGTGCGAACAAAATGATCAAAAATGTCATTTGGGTAAAGCGTAGCACGACCGCGCAATTGTCATTGAAAAGAACGAGAGCGCCGAAAGCTGAAAATCGGGCTGGGAAGGAAGGGGGGTAAAAGTGCCCGGTATTGTAGTGGCCTGTATTTTAAAAGAAATCCAATAAAATCGAATTTTGTCGTAAATTTAAGCCAAAATTTATTCTGCTACATGTTTTTGGTAAAAATAAAAAATAAAATTCCGTTAAGTGTATAATAATTGGTTTGTGTGATCATGGACAGATGTACGGAAACGATCATGTACAGATAATCACTGGGACATGTGATTTTAGTGGGACATATGTGGGGGACGTGTTTTTATTATTTGGGGACACGTGTGTTTTATATTAGACTGGTGATCAGTGAGTAAAAAGCTGTAAAAACAGCTCATAGTCACTGATCACCAGCCGGCTGCAGCGATCCCCCTCCTTCTGAAGGACGTTCCTGAATGGCCAGTCAGAAGGAGGAGGCTCCCACCCCGCCGTATATATACATTGGCTGGGGCCCCTCTCTCATCATTAATAGCCATTTTTAAGCTTAAAAAAAAAAAAAAAGTAAGGTCTGCTTAAAATAGGCTTCATCAATAGCTATTTTTTTGACAACCCCCCCTCCCTCGGAAAAAAAATACAAGGTCAAAATATCACCCTCTTATCGTTAATAGTTATTTATTTTTTAGATAAAAAAAACAAATGCAAGGTCTGCTTAAAATATAAGGCTTCATCAATAGCTATTTTTTATCTAAAAAAAAAAAAAACAACAAAAAACAATGCAACTTCTGCTTAAAACATCACACTCCCTTCCTCATAGCCATTTATTTTTATTTTTTTTAGACAACCCCCCCCCCCCCTCAGAAAAAAAATATCACCCCTTATCAATAATAGCTATTTTTTAGCTTACAAAAAACAAAACAAATGCAAGGTCTGCTTAAAATATCAGGGCCCCTGATAATAACAAAATCTTGTAGAGGAAAAAAAAAAGCAAATATTTTCTTCAATTTTCCCAGTGAAAGCGGTATGTACATCCATTCTTTGTGAAAGGAGACAAATAAAAACAAACAAATGTTATTAGGGTATTTCCTGTGCTGGTTGAAGGTTTGGCAATGATTAAAATGGAAATTACCACATCTGGCCACTAGATGTCATGAAGTATCATAGGAAATGCTGATGATACTTTGTATCATCTAGTGGCCAAATGCGGTATTTTCTGTTTTAAATCAATTGAAAACAATCAACCAGCACAGCAAATCGCTTAATAACATTTGTTTAGCTGTCCCCATTTGCAATTTGCTGTGCTGGTTGACTGTTTTCAATCGATTCAAAACAGCAAATACCGCATTTGGCCAATCGGTATTTCCTATGGATGATTAGCACCATCTAGTGGCCAAATTGAGTAGCAATTTGCCCAATGAAAGCGCGCGTACAACTTGTTCTCTGCAAATAGGGACAAAAAATGATAATATATATATATATATATATATATATATATATATATATATATATATATATATATATATATATATATATATATATATATTATTATTATTTTTTAAAGAATGATTGTACATGCCGTTTTATTGAGCAAATTACTGCACCTGGCCACTAGATGATGCTAAGCATCATAGGAAACAGAGATTATACTTGGCGCCATCTAGTGGCCAAATGTGGTATTTCATGTTTTAAATCAATTGAAAACAATCAACCAGAAGAGCAAACAGCCTAATAATTTTTTTTTTTTTTTAACCCTATTTGCACAAAATGATTGTATATGCAGCTTCACTGGGCATATTTCCGCTTACCATTATCTTAGAGGTGGTGGTGCATTAGTTTTCTTTTTTTTTCACCTGCTGATCCTGCCACTAACACACTTCCTGTCCCAGGGTGACAAGGCTCACTCGTACTGTATCTATGGAGCAGTGTCACCCTAGGACGGGGCTACATTACACCTCTTCCCAACTACCCAGCTATCTCTGTGGATTGATAACAGCTAGAACAGGAAGTTATTGGCTCACAAGATTTCTGGCAGGATCAACATATCTTTTTACACTTATCAGATATCACAAAACACTTTCAATGAGACACAGAGCAGACTAAAAAGGAGCAAATAGGATTTTTTTTCGTTAGGGTTCAGATAGGAAAATATAGGGTGGTGCACTGAGCTAGTAGGCGGGATCGTTCAAAAGTAAGGCATGTGTGGGAGTAA
The DNA here is from genome assembly GCF_037356315.1 of Lithobates pipiens. Taxonomy (NCBI): domain Eukaryota; kingdom Metazoa; phylum Chordata; class Amphibia; order Anura; family Ranidae; genus Lithobates; species Lithobates pipiens. Next base: position 214,585,996 of record NW_027507788.1, read on the forward strand.
TAGAGGTGGCTTTCTATTGCTGGCCTCCTTTTGAAAATGCTAGTTGCTTGGCTGTTACGCCTAACCCACTGGCTTCAAGGATGCACATCAGGTCTAAAAGTCCATCATTTTTCTTTCTTGATCAGTGGTGACTGAAAAGTATTGAAGCAGGAGGGCCAGAACAGCAGGCCAGGCATCTAGCATTTCATAGAAGCACAACTTGGCGCTGGCTGTCTCCATATTTCTTTGAAGGACAAGTCTAGGCAAAGCAACAGGATCTCTGTAAGGACGGGGCATCCTGGAGCATAATGATCAGGCTCGAATCCCCCCCCCCCCTATTTTCTAACATTATGACTTCCTATGATCAACAGCTCCATCTAGTGGACAAAACTCAGATTATTTTTTTCTGAAATACCTCAATCAGAAAAAAAAAATCTGTATTTGGGGCACTAGATGTAGCTGATGATCATAGGAAGTCCCAGTATTAGAAAAAATAGGGGGGGGGGATTTGTACAGCCTGGACGAGTGCTTGTTACATTCATCCAACAAATGTTTAATACCCCATTGAATGAACTTACCTTAAAGAAACTGCCTGGCAATCAGAAGCAGATTCTCCACCCCAAGAAAAAAGGGGAAAGTCCTCAACTGTGAAATACAAGAGAAATGGACAAAAAGAGTGTCAGGTATGATATCTAGTGCCCAAGCGGCATGGTGTTCAAGAAGTTACAACCCTACACTTTTCCTCCTCATTGGGAACCTTTCCCTTCCTGCCAGGACTGTCCTTAACAGACAGGGTTAACTGTCCCTACACTACCAACTCCCAAAATGTGCACCAAACCTGGGAGCCAGGGCCTTAAATAGGCTCTGCCTGACCCAAGATGGCTGCACGAGTCCCATGGGGTGGCAGCATCCAATAGGATGGTTTCACCAGTGACCCAGGATACCATAAAGGAACCTCGTTCCTCTTGACTCCCTCTCCAACAGCAGTGCCGTTTAGGAAGAACGCTGCTCGCAGTGGAGAAAGTAGACTGCACCCTCCTACACTCCCTGCCTCTAACAGATGCTGTCCTCGGCATCGCAACAATATGAAAGTAACATTACTGGCAAGAGAAATACAATTTCGAGTATAGTTAAGACAAAACAATAAACAGTTTCAAACAACATATTAGAATTTCTGAGAGAGTTGCCCACGGTTAAACCACAAAACGTGTTATCTTGACTTTCATTTGGGTCATTTGGTAAAAGGTAGTGATTCAGGGGCCTCAGGTGGCAAGAGACCAGGAGAGTCTTTTGTTTTCTCTCCACCTGACTCCGCAGTCGAATCCTCGGACAAGCCCTCCAGTCAGTTGGGGCTTCATGCACCAGGAGGAAGGTCTGAGCATTTAATGCCTCCCTGTCATTGGTAGGTCTCCTGGTGGCATTCACCCCCTAACACACAAGGTCTCAGCATGTTCTCGTGCAGTCTCTTTTTCACGGGGTCGGGCCCCTCCAAGACCAAGTCATAGACCGGAGTAGGTGGGAAACGCTACCCCACCACCCGGTACCGGGTGTGCTCCAGCTTGCTTCCTCTGGTGTTCTTTATCAACACCTGGTCCAGACATTTCACGGGGTTCTTCGAAAGCCTTGGAGAGGATGTTATCATCTAGGTCAGTGATGGAGAACCTTGGCACCCCAGATGTTTTGAAACTACATTTCCCATGATGCTCATGCACTCTGCAGTGTATTTGAGCATCATGTGAAATGTAGTTCCAAAACATCTGGGTTGCCAAGGTTCTCCATCACTGATCTAGGTAAATGAGCACAGTCTTGAAATTAAAATGCCCAAGACCTTTCCATTAGATCCGATTCTGCTGCGGACCAAAAAAAAGGGTCCCGTGCGAGTTCGCGGCGGGTGCGACGCGAATTCAGCCATACTATCTGTATGGCTGAACTCGCATCGCACAGAGATCGGATGTGATTTGCACTGCAGTGCGGTGCGAATCACATCCGTTCTCATAAACCGCTGCAATGTGAACCCAGCCTTAGTGACACTGGCGACGGGGGGTGATCACGGGGTTAAACCTTTATTGGGGGGTTAGGGGGGTACCCTAGAGCTAACCCTAACTGCCCTAACAGTTATTGCAGTCACAAATGACACCAATGCAATAATAATAAAAAAATAAATTAAAAAAATGCAATTGGTGTCACTGTGACTGGGGGTGCAGGGGTGATTGGGGGGGTGATTGGGGGGTGAAGGGGGGGTGAAATTGTGCCTGGTGTGTTCTACTGTGTAGTGTAGTGTTGGTGCAACTCACCGATCCTCTCTCCTCGGTGCCGGAACGAAAAAGACCGACACGGAGGAGAGATTACATCACTTCCTCTCCTGTGTTTACATTACAGGAGAGGAAGTGATGCAATGCTGCAATTCCATTCGTCAGGAGCGATCGCGAGGGGGTGGCCATGAATGAATGGCCGCCCCCTCATCCCGGATCGCTCCTGCACGGATTTCGACCACCACTGGCACCGGGGAGGGCCCGCGGGAAGGCAGGGACGTACATGTACGCCCATATGCCTGCCCGTGCCATTCTGTCGACGTACATCGTCGTGCGGTGGTCGGCAAGTGGTTAAAGTAGATGGTACAATAATAAAAAGACTGCTCTTTTTTCTGCTGTCCTTCTTCTATGTCTCTATAAGTAAGCTTTATATATGGTGACGTATTTATCAGTATGTCAGATAGTGGAGGAGGAAGCAGTGTTGGTGCAATAAGCTGTATATAAGGTGACAGCGTTTGATTTACTAAAGCTGGAGAGTGCAAAATCCGGTGCAGCTCCAACCAATCAGATTCCAGTTTTTTGTTTTGTTTTTTGTCAAAGTTTAATTGAACAAGCTGAAACTAGAAGCCGATTGGCTACTATGCACAGCTGCACCAGATTTTGCACTCCGGTTTTTAGTAAATCAGCCCCTGTGTGTCTTGTCAGATAGTGGAGGAGGAAGCAGTGCTGGATCAGTAATCTGTATATACAGCGCCTTGAAAAAGTATTCATACCCCTTGACATTTTCCACATTCTCTCATGTTACAACCAAAAACGTAAATTTATTTTATTGGGATTTTATGTGATAGACCAGTGATGGCGAACCTTGGCACCCCAGATGTTTTGGAACTACATTTCCCATGATGCTCAAATACACTGCAGAGGGCATGAGCATCATGGGAAATGTAGTCCCAAAACATCTGGGGTGCAAGGTTCGTCATCACTGTGATAGACCAACACAAAGTGGCACATAATTGTAAGGAAAATAAGTGTTTTAATTTTTTTTTACCAATACACGTGACAGGTCCCAGATGACTATGCGGCAGGAGGGGAAGTGGCGCGATCCCGATGCGCCCGTGTCACCCGGACACGGCGCATCTCAGATCGGCAGGAGGGCTCTGTGATTGGCCCTCCTGATCACATGACGGCCGTGTCCAATCACGGCCTTCATGTGATGTAAACAAACAGCCGGTTGCTAGGCAATCGGCTCCTCCTCTCCTCACACAGAAGTCATCGCTGAGTAGAGGAGAGCAGATCGCTGCAGCCGGCTGATGATCAGTGAGTATGACCTGTTTTTTACAGCTTTTTACTCACTGATCACTAGTCTAGTGTACACACAAATCACCACACAGTAAACACACCGCACAGTATAAACACAATGTCCCCACACATGTCCCCAAAACATACATGTCCCCAAATAATAAAAACACATGTCACTAATAATAAAAGCATGTCCCCCACATATGTCCCACTAAAATCACGTCCCAATGATTATCTGCACACATATGTACGTGATCACCTGCACACATATGTACATGATCATTTGCGTACATATGTCCGTGATCACACAAACCAATTATTATACACTTAACGGAATTTTTTTTACCAAAAACATGTAGCAGAATAAATTTTGGCTTAAATTTATGACAAAATTTGATTTTATTGGATTTCTTTTAAAATAGAAAAAAGAAAATATTGTTTTTTTTTCCAAATTTCCACTTTTTAGCGCTTATATCGCAAAAAATAAAAAAAACGGAGTCGTGAATAAATACCACCAAAATAAAGCTCTATTTGTGCGAACAAAATGATAAAAATTTCATTTGGATACAGTGTAGCACGACTGCGCAATTGTCACTGAAAGTGCGAGAGCGCTGAAAGATGAAAATTGGGCTGGGAAGGAAGGGGGCGAAAGTGCCCTGTATTGTAGTGGTTAAATACAAAAAGATGCCCTGGGTAAGGGGTCTATATTTTTTTTTTCAGTGGTTAATGTTTAAATATTAGTTTTATTTTATTGTTTTTTTTTTTTTTACATGCATTTGCTTCCTGTATGTGTAATTACCGTTCATTGGCTCTGCCCCCAAATTCACCGTCCGTGGCGGCCAATAAGGCCCCTTTCACACTGGGGCGGGAGCGGCGCCGGCGGTAAAGCGGCGCTATTTTTAGCGCCTCTTTACCGTCGTTTTAGTAGCGGTATGCAGCAAAGCGCTTGCCCCGACTTGTTCATGCCGCAACATAGTTGGGGTAGGCGGAACACTTTGGTGGGGGTGGGTCAGCCCGACACTTAAAGCGGGAGTCTGCCGTTTTTTTTTTTTTTTTAAAAGCCAGCAGCTACAAATACTGCAGCTGCTGACTTTTAAAATAGTGACACTTACCTGTCCAGTGCGCCCGATCGTCTCTCGGGTGCTGCCGCCACCATCTTGGGTATGGGAATCAGGAAGTGGAGCCTTTCGGCTTCATTTCCTGGTTCCCTACTGCGCATGCGCGAGTCGCGCTACGCAATAAGGATGGTCCCCGCTGTCTCTGGGATCCGTGTGTTTCCCAGCAGGCAGCGGGGGACTTTCGGAAAGGGGCGTAGATTCTGCGGATAGGGGCGTACCTTCTGCAGAATTTACGCCGGAAGTGGGTGCAGATACCTGTACTGTACAGGTACCTGCACCCCCCTCCCCCCTGAAAGGTGCCAATTGTGGCGCCGGAGGGGGGGAGGATTCCAATGAGCGGAAGGTCCACTTTAGGGTGGACCTCCGCTTTAACCTCTGAGGAACACGCCCGCTGACCTTTGGGGAGGTCCCTATTCCCACCCCTGAGTCCTAACCTTGTTCTTCTAGGGGAAACCCTAACCCCTAACCCTACGCTAGCGGCCGGAAAAGGGTTAAACCCACCCGCAAAGCTGGAGCAGCGCTTTGCCGGCAGTATAGCCGCGATGCCCCATTGATTTCCAAAGATGCGGCTAGCAGGACTTTTTACACCGTCCTGCCAGCGCACCGCTCCAGTGTGAAACCCCTCCGGCTTTCACACTGGAGTGAAAGGGGCCAGATTTTTTCAGGCGCTACACAGGTGCTATTTTTAGTGCTGTAGCGCCTGAAAAATGCCCCAGTGTGAAAGGGGCCTAAAAGTCAGTATGTGAAATATAAAGCCGGAAAAAAAAAAAAAAAAAAAGGAGGAGGTCTTTAAACACTGGCTTTGTAGAGTTTGCAATACACTGTTGTTTTATTAACACTTGGAGATCGTCACATTTATTCTTAAAATGCCGTTTTCTGCAAAAAGTTGTGCAGTGATCGCGTCAAACACTAGGCAGTCTTTGTTCATGACGGCGGTGGCAATGCCCTCGTGAATAGAGTGGGGCGTGGCTTCCCACGTTAGCCGCCGATGGTGACCGTTCAGCGCCAGCCTGTAAGCAAAGTTCTCCGCTTGATTGCGCGTTCCTATTAGCTGCACGATGGCAAAGAATTGTTGGTCACGGTTGTACTCTTCTTGTTTCTCCAAAACCAACATGAAATGAAGGCCGAAGCAGGACTGTATCATGGCCCATGTAGCAGTGCCCGGAAGGTTAATGTCATCGGTGAGAAGCACTATATCCTCCCCTTGTAAGGTGGTAATGAGTTTATGCTAGTGCACGAGGTGGGGCATCACCGCGTCCGGGGAGCCCTGCCATTTACAAGAAACGCCCGGGCAGGGGCACGAGCACGGTTGGATTTCGCAGAGCTTTTCGTGGTCCCTCTTCTCCCCGTGCGGCAGCCTCACCGCACAACCCGGACAATCGTATTTGCAGGGGAAGAGGACGGAGTCTGCGAGTTTATCCATCATCAAGCAGCGAATGGATCTCAATGGGCCCCGGCAGGTCGGGCAATAGATGAGCCTCGGGCGGCAGTTGCTACACACGAGGTGCCCGCTTTGACACTGGAGGATCGGTGGTATGACATAGTCAAGGCACACAGGGCATTTGAAGAGGCTCAGCAGATGATTGTTGGAAGCCATTGTTTCTGTCAAAGCTGGCACCTGCTGAGGTGGGCACTGGGAGGTACCAGCTGGGATGGCTGCAGCAGTCTGCCCACTTCTCTTCACACCCTTGTTAGAAACGTCACCATCAGTTACGAACTTGTCAAAGTTGGCGCAGCTCTGTTCAGCCGCCCCACCCCCTCCGCAGTTACCGGGGCTACCAGAGCGCGCACGGACACTGCGGAGGGGCCTGCGGGCGCGTGCACGGGGCGGCCCTTTGTGTCACTGGCCTGTCAGTCAAAGGCGCCTTTAGGAATTTTATATAACGGACTTTTTACCCTAAAGCCATTCCTCTCTATACATTTATAGGTTACAAGGAAGTGCTTTGCCTGTCAAATACACCGCAATACACTCCGCTTGAGTCTCAATAACAAAGAGAACTAAAAAAAAAAAAAAACATACAGTGCCCTAACGGGATCCTTATAAACGACTTCCCACCCGGCCAATGTATATATACGGCCGGGTGGGAGCCTCCTCCTTCTGACTGGTTTTCCCTCAATTGTGCAGCAGTACTTCACATTGGTGTCCTATATGATGTTTATTGATCTCCAACATGTTCCTCATCAATCTCTTCCTGACCACATACTCATTTATCACACAAATCTGACTTGCAGTGACTGTACCTAATGCTAAAGAGTGGGGTCAGCAAGAAAGACGAATGTTAAAACTAGCATCTTTCACACTGGGGCGGGAGCGGCGCCGGCGGTAAAGCGGCGCTATTTTTAGCGCCTCTTTACCGTCGTTTTAGCAGCGGTATGCAGCAAAGCGCTTGCCCCGACTTGTTCATGCCCCAACATAGTTGGGGTAGGCGGAACACTTTGGTGGGGGTGGGTCAGCCCGACACTTAAAGCGGGAGTCCGCCGTTTTGTTTTTTAAAAGCCAGCAGCTACAAATACTGCAGCTGCTGACTTTTAAAATAGTGACACTTACCCGCCCAGTGCGCCCGCGATGTCGGCACCCGAAGCCGATCTCTCGATTGTCTCTCGGGTGCTGCCGCCGCCATCTTGGGTATGGGAATCAGGAAGTGGAACCTTTCGGCTTCATTTCCCGGTTCCCTACTGCGCATGCGCGAGTCACGCTACGCAATAAGGATGGTCCCCGCTGTCTCTGGGATCCGTGTGTTTCCCAGCAGACAGCAGGGGACTTTCGGAAACGGGCATAGATTCTGCGGAAAGGGGCGTACCTTCTGCAGAATCTACGCCAGAATTGAGTACAGATACCTGTACTGTACGGGTACCTGCATCCCCCTCCCCCCTGAAAGGTGCCAATTGTGGCACTGGAGGGGGGGAGGATTCCAATGAGCGGAAGGTCCACTTTAGGGTAGACCTCCGTTTTAACCTCTGGGGAACACGCCCACTGACCTTTGGGGAGGTCCCTATTCCCATCCCTGAGTCCTAACCTTGTTCTTCTAGGGGAAACCCTAACCCCTAACCCTAGGCTAGCGGCCGGAAAAGGGTTAAACCCACCCGCAAAGCTGGAGCAGCACTTTGCCGGCAGTATAGCCGCGATGCCCCATTGATTTCAATGGGTAGGAGCGGTGAATACACCGCTCCAAAGATGCGGCTAGCAGGACTTTTTACACTGTCCTAGCTGCGCACCGCTCCAGTGTGAAACCCCTCCGGCTTTCACACTGGAGTGAAAGGGGCCAGATTTTTTCAGGCGCTACACAGGTGCTATTTTTTAGTGAAAAACGCCCCAGTGTGAAAGGGGCCTGAAAGTCAGTATGTGAAATATAAAGCCGGAAAAAAAAAAAGATAAGGAGGAGGTCTTTAAACACTGGCTTTGTAGAGTTTGCAATACACTGTTTTATTAACACTTGGAGATCGTCACATTTATTCTTAAAATGCCGTTTTCTGCAAAAAGTTGTGCAGTGATCGCGTCAAACACTAGGCAGTCTTTGTTCATGATGGCGGTGGTAATGCCCTCGTGAATAGAGCGGGGCGTGGCTTCCCACGTTAGCCGCCAATGGTGACCGTTCAGCGCCAGCCTGTAAGCAAAGTTCTCCGCTTGATTGCGCGTTCCTATTAGCTGCACGATGGCAAAGAATTGTTGGTCACGGTTGTACTCTTCTCATTTCTCCAAAACCAACATGAAATGAAGGCCGAAGCAGGACTGTATCATGGCCCATGTAGCAGTGCCCGGAAGGTTAATGTCATTGGCGTGAAACACTATATCCTCCCCTTGTAACGTGATGATGGGTTTATGCTGGTGCACGAGGTGGGGCATCACCGCGTCCAGGGAGCCCTGCCATTTACAAGAAACGCCCGGGCAGGGGCACGAGCACGGTTGGAATTCGCAGAGCTTTTCGTGGTCCCTCTTCTCCCCGTGCGGCAGCCTCACCGCACAACCCGAACAATCGTAGTTGCAGGGGAAGAGGACGGAGTCTGCGACTTTATCCATCATCAAGCAGCGAATGGATCTCAATGGGCCCAGGCAGATCGGGCAATAGATGAGCCTCGGGCGGCAGTTGCTACACACGAGGTGCCCGCTTTGACACTGGAGGATCGGTGGTATGACATAGTCAAGGCACACAGGGCATTTGAAGAGGCTCAGCAGATCATTGTTGGAAGCCATTGTTGCTGTCAAAGCTGGCACCTGCTGAGGTGGGCACTGGGAGGTACCAGCTGGGATAGCTGCAGCAGTCTGCCCACTTCTCTTCACACCCTTGTTAGAAACGTCACCGTCAGTTACTAACTTGTCAATGTTGGCGCAGCTCTGTTCATTTGCCCCGGCCCCTCCGCCGTTACCGGGGCTACCAGAGTGCGCACGGACACTGCGGAGGGGCCTGCGGGTGCGTGCACGGGGCAGCCCTTTGCGTTGCCGGCCTGTCAGTCAAAGGCGCCTTTAGGAATTTTTGATATAATGGACTTTGTACCCTAAAGCCATTCCTCTCTATACATTTATAGGTTACAAGGAAGCGCTTTGCCTGTCAATTACACCGCAATACACTCCGCTTGATACATCCGCCAATGTATATATACGGCCGGGTGGGAGGAGCCTCCTTCTGACTGGACGTTCAGGAACGTCCATCAGAAGGATGGGGGATCGCGCGTGATCCCGATGCGCTCGTGTCACCCGGACACGGCGCATCTCGGATCCGGCAGGAGGGCTCTGATTGGCCCTCCTGATCACATGACAGCCGCGTCCCCATCACAGCTGTCATGTGATGTAAACAAACAGCCGGTTGCTAGGCAATCGGCTCTCCTCTCCTCACACAGAAATCGTCGCTGAGGAGAGGAGAGCGGATCGCTGCAGGCGGCTGGTGATCAGTGACTATGAGCTGTTTTTACAGCTTTTTACTCACTGATCACCAGTCTAGTATAAAACACACGTGTCCCCAAATAAAAACAAGTCCCCCACATATGTCCCACTAAAATCACATGTCCCAGTGATTATCTGCACACATATGTACATGATCATTTGCATACATCTGTCCGTGATCACACAAACCAATTATACACTTAACTGAATTTTTTTTTTTTACCAAAACCATGTAGCAGAATAAATTTTGGTTTAAATTTACGACAAAATTAGATATTTTATTGGATTTCTTTTAAAATATAAAGAAGAAAATATTTATTTTTTCCAAATTTCCGCTCTTTTTGCGCTTATATCGCAAAAAAAAAAAAAAAAGAGTCATGAATAAATACCACCAAAATAAAGCTCTATTTGTGCGAACAAAATGATAAAAATTTAATTTGGGTACAGCGTAGCACGACCGCGCAATTGTCATTGAAAAGAACGAGAGCGCCGAAAGCTGAAAATCGGGCTGGGAAGGAAGGGGGGTAAAAGTGCCCGGTATTGTAGTGGCCTTTATTTTAAAAGAAATCCAATAAAATCGAATTTTGTCGTAAATTTAAGCCAAAATTTTTTCTGCTACATGTTTTTTGGTAAAAAAAAAATATTCCGTTAAGTGTATAATAATTGGTTTGTGTGATCACGGACAGATGTACGGAAACGATCATGTACAGATGTGTGCAGATAATCACTGGGACATGTGATTTTAGTGGGACATATGTGGGGGACGTGTTTTTATTATTTGGGGACATGTGTGTTTTATATTAGACTGGTGATCAGTGAGTAAAAAGCTGTAAAAACAGCTCATAGTCACTGATCACCAGCCGGCTGCAGCGATCCCCCTCCTTCTGAAGGACGTTCCTGAATGGCCAGTCAAAAGGAGGAGGCTCCCACCCTCATCATTAATAGCCATTTTTAAGCTTAAGCTTAAAAAAAAAAAAAAAAAAAAAAAAGTAAGGTCTGCTTAAAATAGGCTTCATCAATAGCTATTTTTTTAGCTAAAAAAACCCCCCCAAAAAAACAAAAAACAATGCAAGGTCTGCTTAAAATATCAGGCTTCATCTATAACCATTTTTTTGACAACCCCCCCCCTCCCTCGGAAAAAAAAATACAAGGTCAAAATATCACCCCCTTATCGTTAATATATATATATTTTAGATAAAAAAACAAATGCAAGATCTGCTTAAAATATAAGGCTTCATCAATAGCTATTTTTTATCCAAAAAAAAAACAACAAAAAACAATGCAACTTCTGCTTAAAACATCACACTCCCTTCCTCATAGCCATTTATTTTTATTTTTTTTAGACAACCCCCCACCTCAGAAAAAAAAAATCACCCCTTATCAATAATAGCTATTTTTTAGCTTACAAAAAACAAAACAAATGCAATGTCTGCTTAAAATATCAGGGCCCCTGATAATAATAATAATAAAATCTTGTAGAGGAAAAAAAAAATTAAAGCAAATATTTTCTTCAATTTTCCCAGTGAAAGCGGTATGTACATCCATTCTTTGTGAAAGGAGACAAATAAAAACAAACAAATGTTATTAGGTAATTTCCTGTGCTGGTTGAAGGTTTGGCAATAATTAAAATGGAAATTACCACATCTGGCCACTAGATGTCACTAAGTATCATAGGAAATGCTGATGATACTTTGTATCATCTAGTGCCCAAATGCGGTAGTTTCTGTTTTAAATCAATTGAAAACAATAAACCAGCACAGCAAATCGCTTAATAACATTTGTTTAGCTTTCCCCATTTGCAATTTGCTGTGCTGGTTGATTGTTTTCAATTGATTCAAAACAGCAAATACTGCATTTGGCCAATTGGTATTTCCTATGGATGATTAGCGCCATCTAGTGGCCAAATGCAGTAGCAATTTGCCCAATGAAAGCGCGCGTACAACTTGTTCTCTGCAAATAGGGACAAAAATTTTTATTATAATATATATATATATATATATATATATATAAATATATATATATATATATATATATATATATATATATATATATATATTATTTTTTTTTATTTTTTTTAAAGAATGATTGTACATGCAGTTTTATTGAGCAAATTACTGCACCTGGCCACTAGATGATGCTAAGCATCATAGGAAACAGAGATTATACTTGGCGCCATCTAGTGGCCAAATGTGGTATTTCATGTTTTAAATCAATTGAAAACAATCAACCAGAAGAGCAAACAGCCTAATAACATTTTTTTTTTTTTTTTAATCCTATTTGCACAAAATGATTGTATATGCAGCTTCACTGGGAATATTTCCGCTTACCATTCTCTTAGAGGTGGTGGTGCATTAGTTTTCTTTTTTTTTCACCTGCTGATCCTGCCACTAACACACTTCCTTTCCCAGGGTGACAAGGCTCACTCGTACTGTATCTATGGAGCAGTGTCACCCTAGGACGGGCTACATTACACCTCTTCCCAACTACCCAGCTATCTCTGTGGATTGATAACAGGGACACAGAGCAGACTAAAAAGGAGCAAGTAGGATTTTTTTTTGTTAGGGTTCAGATAGGAAAATATAGGGTGGTGCACTGAGCTAGTAGGCGGGATCGTTCAAAATTAGGCATGTGTGGGAGTAATAGAGGGGGCTCTCCATTGCTGGCCTCCTTTTGAAAATGCTAGTTGCTTGGCTGTTACGCCTAACCCACTGGCTTCAAGGATGCACATCAGGTCTAAAAGTCCATAATTTTTTTTTATTGATCGGTGACTGAAAATTATTGAAGCAGGAGGGCCAGAAAAGCAGGCCAGGCATCTAGCATTTCATAGAAGCACAACTTGGCGCTGGCTGTCTCCATATTTCTCTGAAGGACAAGTCTAGGCAAAGCAACAGGATCTCTGTAAGGACGGGGCATCCTGGAGCATAATGATCAGGCTCGAATCCCCCCCCCCCCTATTTTCTAACATTATGACTTCCTATGATCAACAGCTCCATCTAGTGGACAAAACTCTGATTTTTTTTTTCTGTAATACCTCAATCAGAAAAAAAATAATCTGTATTTGGGGCACTAGATGGAGCTGATGATCATAGGAAGTCCCAGTATTAGAAAAAATAGGGGGGGGGGAATTTGTACAGCCTGGACGAGTGCTTGTTACATTCATCCAACAAATGTTTAATACCCCATTGAATGAACTTACCTTAAAGAAACTGCCTGGCAATCAGAAGCTAATGCAACAGTGAACACCTTCGTCAGGATTATGCAAATCTTACAGAGTGTCGTGGGCAAGAGAGCCCAAGAAAAGGGGGATCTGAGGTGCTCAATTTGGATCCACTGTCTGTCAGCCACGTCGTCTTGGTGGGGCTTGATAAGTTCAGCATATTCTCCACCCCAAGAAAAAAAGAGGAAAGTCCTCAACTGTGAAATATAAGAGAAATTGACAAAAAGAGTGTCAGGCATGTTATCTAGTGCCCGAGCGGCATGGTGTTCAAGAAGTTACAACCCTACACTTTTCCTCCTCATTGGGAACCTTTCCCTTCCTGCCAGGACTGTCCTTAACAGGCAGGGTAACTGTCCCTACTCTACCAACTCCCAAAATGTGCACCAAACCTGGGAGCCAGGGCCTTAAATAGGCTCTGCCTGACCCAAGATGGCTGCACGAGTCCCATGGGGTGGCAGCATCCAATAGGATGGTTTCACCAGTGATCCAGGAAACCATAAAGGAACCTCGTTCCTCTTGACTCTGTTAGAAAAGTTTTAAATGTTTATTGTGTGACTATTATAAAAAACAATATTTCTTAGACTGATTTTTAAAAAACTTACTTCTGAGCACATTATTGTATTAACTTGTTGTATTGTTTTGTCTTAATTAACTCCATAGTAGGTAGGATGATTAGATTTAACTTAATATGATAGCCTAAGAATGTACGGAACATGAATAGCAAATAAAGTACCATCTTGTACCATGACAACGTTATTTATGTTCCCTCAGCCAATAGAAGCATAGAGGTGTTATTCTTGTAGGGTATGAGGAGAGAGATAGATATTCTTTTGTTGGGACTTTTTTCTGCAGCTTGTCCTGTAAGCATGTCTCCCTGTTGTGGGCCACATCAGAAATAAATTGTTTGCTTCTCAAATACATCTGGAGTTTTTACTGATCACAAGGGAAGTTTCCTAACATTTTTGGTCCTCCGAGCCGGAAGCAACACGCTGGTTTTCAGATCAGACGGCCCCGACAAAACTTCGGTGAGTATTGGACTTTGAAGCTCACTGAACGATTAAAGTCCCCCCATTCAATGTTATTGGTGAAAAAGGGGCGGGGGCAAAAGATCTGGATTCCACTGTCTGTTTCCGAACCTTGTGTGATCCAGTCCAGGTGTTTGAGAGGTAAGATAATTTAAATTATTCTTAATTCTTTCTAAGAGTCTTTTCTTCTCTTTCTCTTTGCTTCTGGTTTAATGTGTTGTAATTGCCGACATTGGTATTGATCCTATAATATTCTAGGTGGTCCAATGCTCGTAGAGACACTTGGGGACGTTGTCTAAGGTAAAAAATTACGTCGCCCGCTGTCCGGACAGATAACAAAAAGATTTGAGGTATACCGAATGTCAGAGGTTGAATGCCTGACTATTTAAGCGCTGTTTAGTTAAGTGATCTAAAAAGATCGCAAGGCTAACTTTCTTTTGTGTGTGTTTACTTTATCTTTGTTCATGGTTAACCCTTTTTGATTCTCTCGATAGTGTGGGGAGTGCTGATGTTTTTTCCCTTGTATTGCTTTGTTCGTTTACATGTTTTTGTGCTGGTATTTCTAAGAAGAAGATAAGAAGCCAAGGCACTGAACTCTCTCCCCCTCCCCTCATGTAAGGATTGCTCCTGCCAGAAGTTGTAAAAGTTAACCCTTGATTAGCTATGACAATACAGAAGGGTTATATTGTAAATATTGAAACTTAGCATAAAAGAAAAAGAAGGTACACTGACAACACCAGGTTGCTTTATTATTTTAGCATGCCATGGTGTTACAGGAAGCAAGTGGCAGAAATTGTTTATAGTTTGGGTAGCTGGGAAAAGGTAGATTGCACTTTGGAGTGAATAGAATGTTGTCGAATTATTATCAGGTGGCTTGATGAATGTGAAAAGAAAAGAAAAAAAAGTCTGAGAATGTTTTCATTACTATGATGGTCAAGAAGCTGTTTCTCGGAAACAAGAAAATGCAGATTGCCTGACAGAAGTCAATTTGTGCATCTGTGAAAATATTAGGACTTTTGGTGGGAAAGAAAGTCTGAATAATAGTCTTAAAGTAAATTTTTATATTGGATTGGAGTTATTTTTAGAATTCACAGACTTTCAACTGTGAAGTGTTAATGATGCAATGCTGTTTATATTTGGGTACATTTATAAAGTCAAAAGGCTAAGTTCTGAATCAGAATACTAAAAAAAAATTTAAAAAAAAAATTAAAAAGAAAGAAAGTTCTATTTTGGGGCCCTGTGGATAAGCTTAAATTGTCAGGACCCAAAGTTCAAAAAAGGTATGGGTTGGAAATGGCGGAGTATTGGCTTCAGCATGCTAGAATTAGGGTAGAAGGAAGAACAAAGGAAAAATGCCAAGCCCAATTGTCCCTAGTGGACAAAGAGGATGATCTCATCTGCTACACCCAGAGACCACCTCCCTATGGTGGTCCTCCCCTTCAGGTGCAAGTAACTGCCCAGAGTAACACCTTCCCTGTGACATCCACCCCTGTCAAAAGAACCGCCTCTGAACAAAACCCCAACTCCACTTCCTCAGTCTCTCCAGACAGTAGTTCAGTCCTGGAGATGAACAGATCGATCCTTGAAATATTAACTGACACCATAACTCATGCACTGGGTGCCCCAGCAATGCACAGGGACGGGGGTGGGGGGGATCCATTGCCTCCAGAAAGCCTAGACTTAGGGAACAGGTTGACTGCCTTACTGAACAGATGCCAGCTTAGATGGGTACAAGGACTGATTGGCAAAAAATAAATATGACAGTACAAGAAGACAAGGAAAGTGTCAGTGACTACCTAAATAAATTATGAGAGATTTTTAGAGTGTTCTCCGGGCTCCCCGAAGCTGAGGATGTGTATAGTGCATATTAACAACAGCTAAAGATTGCTTTTTTAATTGGATTGAAATAGGATCATAAGGATTACATTGTTAAAAACATGGTTACTTACCGAACTGCATCAGTTTTAGAAGTTTTACAATATGCTAAGCATTCTGAGAAGTATTTGAAAACAAAGGCAAAAAAGAATGTGAAAGTAAAGGTTTTTGTGCAAGGTGATGAAGGAGAATTAGACAGTGCAACTAGAGCACTTCCACCCTTCCACCCTTCCACCCTGTGTACAAGCACTGGTAGCAGCAGCAGCGGTGTAGTGGTTAGCACTCTCGCCTAGCAGTGAAGGGGGTCGCTGGTTCGAATCCCAATCATTGCGCTGCCTGCCTGGAGTTTGCATGTACTCCCTGTGCCTGCGTGGTTTCCTCCGGGTGCTCTGGTTTCCTCCCGCACTCCGGTGACATGCAGGTGGGTTGATTGGCTTCTGTCCCGGGTTGGCCCTGGTATATGAATGGGGACGTTGGATCCTTGGGGGTGGAGACCGATGTGGGTGTACAGGGGTAGGGGCTAGACACTCACTCAGGCTGAACCGGATGGACTGGTGTATTTATTCAACTTTACTAACTGAAAAGGTACCACATGCAGTGTCTGTTATCCTGTTACAACAAAAGGTATCACATTTGAGCCCAGCACGACACCTTTCCTGCATGACAATACTCTTGACTAGGGATGAGCTTCGTGTTCGAGACGAACGTAAGTTCGACTTGAACATTGGTCGTTCGGGCGTTCGCCGAATTCCGAACGTTTGGGCCGTTCGCGGCAAAATTCGTGTGGCCCACAATGCACTGCGATGGCGCAGTGCATTGCTGGCTCATGATTGGCCAAGCATGCATTGTGACCCCGCATGCTTGGCCAATCGCAGTGCCAGCAGCGAGGAGAGCCATGGTTGGCCACAGGCATCCTGCCTGTGGCCAATCATAGCTCAGGCTGTGTAGTGCACGCCCCACAGTATATAAGCCCGCCTTTGAGGCGGCCTCGTGTAGTGTGTTAGTTAGCATCTGAAGCAGTGGGTGTTCTGTGTACCTTCAACACAGTTACACACCAATCGTTTTTGGCTGATTTCCTATCTTGCTCTTGTGTAGTGGTTACTGTCTGTGCCCTGACCGCAGTATACACCACTATATTCACCTCACCTATATAGCTAGTGATCTAGCTTTAATAATAGAGCTTGCAGTCAGTAGTGTCAGGAGATGTGCGTGCTGTCTGCGTGCTCTATACCCAGTACATACCGCTATAATCCACCTACATAGCTGTTCTCTATTTGAGCTCAATTGCCATCTGCAGGAGTTATTGGAAGTTGTGTGTGCTTCCAGCACAGCACAGCACAGTATACATCTGTATATACCCCTTTAACTCTGCTGTTTTCTGGTTATTGTCTGCGTGCCCTGACCGCAGTATACACCGTGATATTCACCTCACCTATATAGCTAGTGGTCCATCTTTAAAATTAGCACTTGCAGTCAGTAGTGTCACTCAGGAGATAGTGCGTGCTGTCTGCGTGCTCTGTACCCAGTACATACCGCTATAATCCACCTACATAGCTGTTCTCTATTTGGGCCCAATTGTCATCTGCAGGAGTTATTGGAAGTTGTGTGTGCTTCCAGCACAGCACAGTATACATCTGTATATACCCCTTTAAGTCTGCTGTTCTATAAAAAAGGCATCTGCAGGAGTTAGTGGGTGTTGTGTGCCTCCAGCACAATATAAACTACCCAATTACTGTTTTACCCAACTCCCTTCAGGCCATTACCATGTCTGGAAGGCCAGCAAGGAGAGGCAGACAGGCGCGAGCCGATAAAAGAGGGCAAGCAGGCTCTGTGTCTAGAGACAACAGTGCTGGTCGTGGACGCGGTGCATTGTCATCAGCACGTGGCCATGGGACATGCTTGTCCTTCTTTTCTGCAGCTGGACATGTTGAACCGCAACATGCCAACGACTTGGTAGAGTGGATGACCAAGCCCTCTTCATCCTCCTCATCCTCTCTCACCCAGTCTCAGGGTAGTAGCAAAGCAGCTGCCAACGCATCGTCTTCCCTCCTCTCAATGTCATCATCAGTGACTCCTTCCCTAGACCCACCATGTCCTCCTGAGGAGTCTCCTGAACTCTTTGAGCACAGTGTTGGGTACATGCTCCAGGAGGATGCCCAGTGTTTGGTGGGCTCTGATGATGACACTCAGCTAGAGGAAGGCAGTAGCGTGAGCGCAGAGAGAGAGGATGCTCAAGAAGCACAGCAATCTGGCAGTCATGTTCCACAAGCTGCAGCATACTGCCAGGTTTGCTACAGCGATGAAGAGGGAGGGGGTGATGAGGGCACTGACTCCACGTGGGTGCCTGGAAGGAGGGAGGAGGAGGAGGAGGCACATGTCCAACGAGGCAGGATGCCCTCCGGGGGCCAGCTTAGGGGCAGCACACCGACTGAATCACACCGCAGAGCTCCGCCTGCGCAGAGCGCTTCCTCTGCGCGTTATTCTAAAAGTTCTTTGGTGTGGGCCTTTTTTGAGACGAGTGCATCAGATCGCACCGCTGCTATTTGCAACATATGTCTCAAGCGTATCTCACGTGGCCAAAACATCAGCCGCTTGGGCACCACATGCTTGACCAGACATATGTTGACCTGCCATGCAGCTCGTTGGCAAGCGTACCTCAAAGACCCACACCAAAGAACAAAGCGGACCTCTCCTTGCTCCTCATCAGCTGGCATCTCCAACCCCACTAGACCTTCAGTCCTCTCTGAAACCTGCTCTGAGAGGAATGAAGGTGTAGAATTAGGTGTGTCACAGCCAAGTGCTTCCGGGAACTCTGCTAGTGGTACATCCACGTCCGATTATAGCAGGCAAATGTCCCTGCCCCAGCTGCTGGACCAGCGGAAGAAGTTTACTCCCAGCCATCCACATGCCCAGCGGTTGAATGCTAGCTTGGCTAAATTGCTAGCACTTCAACTGCTGCCTTTTCAGTTGGTAGACTCGGTCCCCTTCCGTGAGTTTGTACAATGTGCGGTTCCTCAGTGGCAGGTCCCCAAACGCCACTTTTTCTCACGGAAGGCGTTTCCGGCTCTCTACCGGCATGTGGAAGGCAATGTCCTTGCCTCGCTGGACAGGGCGGTCAGCGGTAAGGTGCATATTACCGCTGACTCATGGTCCAGCAGGCATGGACAGGGACGTTACCTGTCTTTCACGGCCCATTGGGTCACTCTTCTGGCTGCTGGGAAGGATGCAGGACAAGGTGCAGTAGTGTTGGAGGTTGTTCCGCCACCACGCCTCCAAAATGCTACTATTGGTTGTGACACACCTCTCTCCTCCACCCCCTCCTCTTCTTCTTCCTCCATGGCCTCTTCCAGTGCTCTGTCCTCAGAACCAGCGGTGCTCCGTAGGCGTTCCAGGGGCTGCGCAAGTACGCAGGCAAAACGATGCCATGCCGTGCTTGCGCTGGTTTGTTTGGGGGACAGGAGCCACACTGGGGCGGATGTTTTGTCAGCTCTGCAGGGGCAGGCCGAGAGGTGGTTGACACCACGCCAGCTTAAGCCAGGAATGGTGGTTTGCGACAATGGCACCAACCTCCTCTCCGCCCTCCGACAGGGACAACTGACCCATGTGCCCTGTGTAGCTCACGTCCTGAACCTGGTGGTGCAGTGGTTCTTGGGCAGGTACCCCGGCTTACATGATGTCCTGAAGCAGGCCAGGAAAGTCTGTGTGCATTTCCGCCGATCATTTAATGCCTGTGATCGGCTGGCTGAGCTCCAAAAGGAGTTGAAGCTGCCCAAGAACCGCCTTATATGTGACATGCCCACCAGATGGAACTCAACATTGGCCATGCTGCAGCGGCTGCACACGCAGCAGAGGGCCATCAATGAGTACCTGTGCGACTACGGCACCAGGACAGGGTCAGGGGAGCTTGGTTTTTTCTCACCACGCCAGTGGGGCATGATCAGGGATGCATGCACTGTCCTGTCACCGTTTGAGGAGGCCACAAGGATGGTGAGCAGTGACAGTGCATGCATCAGTGACACTATACCTCTTGTCCACCTCTTGGAGCATACGCTGCATGGAATAATGGACAGGGCACTTGAGGCAGAACAGAGGCAGGAAGAGGAGGACTTCCTTGCCTCTCAAGGCCCCCTTTATCCAGACAGTGTTCCTGCTGTGCCACCCATCACACAGGAAGAGGGTGAGGAGGAGGAAGAGGAGGAGGAGGATGATTGTGTCAGCATGGAGGTGGAGGCTGGCACTCAGCATCAGCAGCAGCAGTCTTATAGGGATGATTTACAGTCCCAAGAAACACGTGGACTTGTACGTGGCTGGGAGGAGGTAGCTGCGGATCATGTTGTCCTTAGTGACCCAGAGGACTCCGGACCGAATGCCTCAGCTAACCTACGCTGCATGGCCTCCCTGATCCTGCAAAGCCTGCGGAAGGATCCTCGTATTCTTCAGATCAAGGAGAGGGACCATTACTGGCTGGCCACTCTCCTTGATCCACGGTACAAGGGTAAGGTTGCCAACCTTATCTTGCCATCGCAGAGGGAGCAGAGGATGAGACATCTCCGGGAGGCCTTGCAGAAAGGTCTGTGCAACGCGTTCCCAGAGACTGGGAGGTCACAAACTCCTGGTCCTGGACAACGTGTTGCTGAGGCATCAGTCAGAAGGAGCGGTGGAGAAGGTGGCAGTCTGACTGATGCTTTCAGACAATTTTTTAGTCCGCAGCCCCAAGGTATGATTGGTTCCAGCACCCATCGCCAGCGTCTAATTTACATGGTGCAGGAATACCTAGGGGCAAGGTCAGACTTGGACACCTTTCCCACTGAAAATCCTCTGGCTTACTGGGTCTTGAGGATGGATCACTGGTCAGAGCTTGCACAGTATGCAATTGAGCTACTGGCCTGTCCTGCATCCAGCGTTCTTTCGGAACGCACCTTCAGTGCTGCTGGTGGCTTTGTTACCGATCACAGGGTGCGCCTGTCCACCAAATCAGTTGATCGACTGACCTTCATCAAGATGAATCAGTCTTGGATCACCCACAGCTACCAAGCACCTGAAGCTGATGTAACCGAATAATTTTTTTTGAAATACCACATCCCTTCAAGACTGCCTATGCTGATGCTGAGTGACTGTCTTGTTATGTTGATTGTCTATCCTCTTCCTCCTCCGCTGATATGTTGGAAGAACATTTTTGGTTCTGGGTGATGCCAGCAGCCCAATTTTTCTGCCCCTGTTTAACAGGGGCGTTTAATTACAATTTTTGATGCAATGCTTTGCAGCAGGGCTAATTCCTGCAATAAAACTAGAGTATATGGCAGAGGTTGGAGTGTGGTGGCACCAGCACCAGTGCGTAAGGCCCAATTTTTCTGCCCCTGTTTAACAGGGGCATTTAAGTACAATTTTTGATGCAATGCTTTGCAGCAGGGCTAATTCCTGCAATAAAACTAGAGTATATGGCAGAGGTTGCAGTGTGATGGCACCAGTGCCTAAGGCCCAATTTTTCTGCCCCTGTTTAACAGGGACATGTAATTGCAATTCTTGATATAATATTTCACAGGAGGGCCCCTTCCTGTGCCCACCCAGAGTAACGGTGAGGACTTATAGTGTTGTGGCACCAGCACCACAACCACCAAAGGTCAATTTTTCTACCACTGTTCAACAATGGCATGTAATTACAATTCTTGATATAATCGTTTACAGCAGGGTGCTCCAGTGCCCAGCAAGAGTCACTTTGAGGGCTTACAATGTTGTGGCCAAACCAACACCTTGTTCCGCCATTTCTGCAGAGCATATAGGGCAGGCCCCTACTTTCAAACATCCAACTTACAAACATCAGACAGCAGCAAGTGAGATGAAAAAAGATGGACGACAAAACAAATTATACAGGGGTGATAACCCTTCCCTATGTTTTCCAAAAAGCTTAAAAATAGTTTTTTTGACTGGAGCTACACTTTAAAAATGTACCAGTTGAAAATTACAAACAGATTCAACTTAACACAACAAACCTACACAGTCCCTGTCTTGTTTGCACCGCCTGTATACTGCTATTCTGAGTATATAGGGCCTGGGGGCCACACGCATTTCCTTTTTTTAATATGGGTACGGGGCTCCCCTTAATATGCGTACAAGACCCAAATAGGCTGGTAATGGGCAGGGAGGGCTACCCATGCCATTTTTCTGAATGATTTTCAACCATATTGCAGGAACCAGATATAACATTAAAACCGCAAGCAGTTTTAAATGGTGTTATTTCCGTTTAATGTCATTTTGTGCAGGGACTGTTCTAAACACGGGAAACACGTGGCACTTCACAGGCATACTACAGACACCCCCCAGGCACCATATTTAAAGGAATATTTCACTTTTTTTTTTTCACTTTAATCGTCATTAAAATCAGTGCTCCCGCCAAAACGGCCATTTTTAAAACTTTTTTTTGCATTGACCCATGTCCCCTGAGGCAGGAGTCAGGTCCCCAAACCCTTTTTAGGACAATATCTTGCATATTAGCCGTTAAAATTAGCACTTTCCATTTCGAACGTTCGAGTCCCATAGACTTCAATGGGGTTCTAACGTTCGTTACGAACGCGGGGTCCGTTCGAGAGTTCTGGTGCGAACCGAACCGGGGGGTGTTCGGCTCATCCCTACTCTTGACACAACCTCACTTAATACAGAGGTGTACTACATTAAAACCATCCACACTACTACTACTTCCTACTGATGGTCATAAAACATGACTGCGCTGCTGCCATCGCTGAAAAGGTACTGCCACGAAGTGATCTGAAAGATGTACCATTATCTAACCCTGACATGATACTTTTTGTTGATGGTTCTAGTAAGAAAAATCCAGATGGCACAAATGCAACAGGATATGCAGTAGTGACACAGGATGAGATTTTGGAAGCGGGGCCACTACCAAAACATTATTCAGCACAAGTTGCAGAACTTGTAGCACTGACAAGAGCATGTATACTGTCAGAAGGAAAATCTGTAACCATATACACTGACAGTCAATATGCCTTTTCAACAGTACATGTTTTTGCACAACAATGGAAAAACAGGGGGATGGTCACCTCCAGTGGTAAACCAATTTCACATACGGACTTCATTTTAGAACTCCTAGATGCAATACAGTTACCAAAAAAGCTTGCAATCTGTCAATGTCAAAATATACGGACCCCCATCTCAAAGGGAAATAAAAGGGCAGATGAAGCTGCCAAAATAGCGGCACAAGAAACACATAAAATAATGATGAGAAATCATAGTGATAGATCATACAGTCCTTACTGATATGCAGCAAAATGCCCCCCTGGGGAAAAACAATATTGGAAAACAAAGGGTTGCACAATAATTGATGATATTTACACATCACCTGAAGGGAAACCGATATTACCAAAATCTTTATTTAGGTATGCAGCAGTATTGACACATGGAGTAACGCATGTGTCAAACAGGGGGGTGACTGAGATGTTAAATAAAGTATGTACAGCCTATGGATTCACAAATTACTCAAAAAACTTTTTTCTCTCAATGTCTTATATGTGCAAGACACAATGCTCAGGGAGGTATAAGACCACAGAAAGGGAAGTTCCCTACACTGCAATATCCATTCCAACACATTTGCATGGATTTTACTGAATTAGACAAATGTGAAAGGAAGAAATATTGTTTGGTACCCAGGCACCCTGACCAAATGGGTGGAGATATTCCCGACAGGAAGTGCAGATGCACAGACTGTAGCCAAAGCATTACTAAGAGATATTATTCCTAGATTTGGAATCCCTGAAAGGATTTACAGTGGTAATGGACCCCATTTTGTAATTAAAAAATATACAACATTTGACAGAAGTGATGAGAATTAAAGGGAAATACCATTGTGCCTATCATCCCCAATCAGCTGGATTGGTAGAAAGACATAATGGCATTCTAAAAAGCAAACTGAGAAAAGTTATGGAAGAAATAGGTAAAAATAATTGGATGTATTGCCTACTAGTAGCTGTGACCAGTATGTATATCACACCCCCAAAAGAAGATGAAAAGGTGCATGTGGGAGATTGGGTCTCAATAAAAAGTAATAAGAAAAAAAAGCAGTGGTACTCCCCAAGGTGGGATGGTCCTTTCAAAGTCCTTTTAACTACCCCTACTGCGATAAGGATTGCAGAGAGGTCTACCTGGACTCACCAGTCCCATTGTAAAAAGGTTTTACAGGCAGAGTAGGGCCAGATGGCTACCAGAGGTTCAGAAAATCCGGCTACAAAGGGAGGTCTCACACAAGGTGGGACTTGTCTCAAACCGGTGAAGTCTCCCTCCCCTTCCAACTCCCCTATCCTATCCGCTGGAACTCTGTAGCTGGTTAGGATGAAAGGGACAGTAATTATCCTTGGGTTACTGGTGACTCTAGGAGAGGCATCCATAAGAGGGGTTATACATTATGGAAGAGTAGAGGAACCTTTGAATTAGGAAAGAACAGGAAAAGCATTAAATCTAAAACTTTATAGAGGGAATAACTAGCACTATACTGATAGACTTCTGTCAGATTGCAGATTGTGGGGATACAACTGGGGCTAGAGGACTTCTATGGGCAGATAAATATATCTGCTGGCTCTGGAATAAGGCAGGATGTCAAGCATGGGATCAGGCCCTGTGGACTACAGCGCATCAAGATTGGGGGTATAATCAACCAGGGGCTAAAAAGAGTGGAATAAAGGAGAGACTCATAATCACAAAAGCGGCCAACTCCCCCTGCATACATAGTAAGAACTGTAACCAACTATTAATAACATTAAAGGAGCCGAGGAAGGAAGATCAGCGGTTGTATTCCATGGGAGCATGGGTGTCAGGAACTGACCACTCGGGAACATTTTTCCTTGAGGTATTACCACCTAATAAAACTAGACAAACAGGAAAAGGTAGACTCAGAAGGGAAAGAAGAAGGCCATACTAAAATAGAAGTTCTGAGTATAACTATAAGATTCACTAACGTAACAATAGAAGATGCCATAGCTTTGGAGACGGGTGACCAAGAATAAAAAATTTGTGTTTACAATGGTTGAGGTTAAAACTCTGAAAAATAAAAATTGTTTGGTTTGTGCCGGAGCCAGACTACATTTAGCAATAGTTCCTTTTCCTCTAGATCACAATACAGATCTAGAAGGTTTAAAATGTATGTTGCAATTGTATAATAAGAGCTATAAACCTGAAACAAATTCTACTTGTCACACATTGAGTTTGTTGTTTCCCCCAGTACAGAGACCTCAGATACCTCCAGCGGTTGCCGCTTATCCGGGCAACTTTACTTGTTTTGCACTCCCAGGGAACCGTAGCGCGGTGGATCTTGGGTCACTACCTGATGACTACTGTGTGGAGAGGATTAACACGGACAACGGTGACTGGGTTGAACATGACATTCAGAGAGCTGATGTCTGGTGGATGTGTGGGGATAAGAAACTGCGAGCTAGACTACCGGCCAATGCCCAAGGGGATTGCGCTATGGTCCAGCTGGCTATGCCCCTGAGAATCCTATCAGAATACCCGTGGACTAAGAGTCACCGACAGTATCGTAGGGACACCTCTCCCTTGGGGTCATTTGACTCTCAGATCTACATAGATAAGATTGGGGTTCCTCGCGGGGTGCCGGACGAGTTTAAAGCCAGGAATCAGGTGACAGCTGGGTTTGAGTCTCTTCTCTGGTGGGTGACTATAGATAAAAATGTTGACTGGATTAATTATATATATTATAACCAACAACGATTTGTAAACTATACTAGGGATGCTGTGAAGGGCCTAGCAGAACAGTTGGCCCCCACATCTCTAATGGCTTGGCAGAACCGAATGGCTTTAGATATGGTCTTAGCTGAAAGAGGAGGGTATGCAAAATGTTTGGTAGCATGTGTTGTACCTTTATCCCTAACAATACAGCTCCTGGAGGGACCGTGACCAGAGCCTTGGAAGGACTGACTGCGCTATCGAATGAATTGGCGGAAAACTCAGGTATTAATGATCCATTCACAACTTGGCTTGAAGGATGGTTCGGTAAATGGACTGGATTTATCACATCATGTTTGATCTCAATCGCTGTGGCTTTGGCCGTTTTGGTCACTTGCGGATGCTGCTGCATTCCCTGTATTCGAGGACTTTCACAAAAACTCATTGAAACTGCAGTCTCAAGAACAATGTATCAAACCCTCTCTACCTCTGAGGAGACCTATGTGGACATTGAAGCTCAACTTAATGACATACAGTCCGAAAGTGTATAACACAGGGACTTTCATCGAAATGTGTGGAGATAAAATAGTCACACAAAGAGGAGGGAATGTTAGAAAAGTTTTAAATGTTTATTGTGTGACTATTAGAAAAACAATAGTCCTGAGACTGATTTGTTAAAAAGCTTACTTCTGAGCACATTATTGTATTAACTCATTGTATTGTTTTGTCCTAATTAACTCCATAGTAAGTAGGATGATTAGATTTAACTAAAAATCATAGCCTAAGAATGTACGGAACATGGATAGCTAATAAAGGTATCAGTTCGTATCATGACAACGTTATTTATGTTCCCTCAGCCAATAGAAGCATAGAGATGTTATTCTTGTGGGATATGTGAGGGCGGAACACTTTCTTTTGTTGAGACTTTTTTCCTGCAGCTTGTCCTGTAAGCATGTCTCCCTGTTGTGGGCCACATCAGAAATAAATTGTTTGCTTCTCAAGAACACCTGGAGTTTTTTTACTGATCACAAGGGAAATTCCTAACAAAAGCTCGTCTCAATTTCTCCACAACACATCTTGATGATCCCCAAGACTTTTGGGACAACATTCTGTGGACCGATGAGACAAAAGTGGAACTCTTTGGAAGGTGTGTGTCCAAGTATATCTGGCGTAGAAGGAACACTGCATTTCATAAAAAGAACATTATACCAACAGTAAAATATGGTGGTGGTAGTGTGATGGTCTGGGGCTGTTTTGCTGCTTCAGGACCTGGAAGACTTGCCGTGATAAAAGGAACTATGAATTCTGCTGTCTACCAAGAGATCCTGAAGGAGAATGTCCGACCATCTGTTCGTGTACTCAAGCTGAAACGAACTTGGGTTCTGCAGCAGCACAATGATCCTAAACACACCAGCAAGTCCACCACCGAATGGCTGAAGAAAAACAAAATGAAGACTTTGGAGTGGCCTAGCCAAAGTCCTGACCTGAATCCTATTGAGATGTTGTGGTATGACCTTAAAAAGGCCGTTCATGCTCGAAAACCCTCTAATGTAACTGAATTAGGACAATTCTGCAAAGATGAGTGCGCCAAAATTCCTCCAGAACGCTGTAAAAGCCTCATTGCACGTTATCGCAAACGCTTGGTTGCAGTTGTTGCTGCTAAGGGTGGCCCAACCAGTTATTAGGTTTAGGGGGCAATCACTTTTTCACACAGGGCCATGATGGTTTGGATTTTTTTTCACCTTTAATAATAAACACCTTCATTTACAAATTGCATTTTGTGTTTACTCGCCGCCGCCTTCCGTTCTTCTTCTATTTCTTCTTCTTCATCATCATCATCATCATCATCATCTTCTTCATCATCATCATCTTCTTCATCATCATCATCTTCTGCTTCATCATCTTCTTCATCATCATCATCATCTTCTTCTTCATCATCTTCTTCTTCATCATCATCTTCTTCTTCATCATCTTCTTCTTCATCATCATCTTCTTCTTCATCATCTTCTTCTTCTTCATCATCTTCTTCTTCATCATCTTCTTCATCTTCAAGAAGAAGAAGAAGAAGAAGATGAAGAAGATGAAGAAGATGAAGAAGAAGAAGATGATGAAGAAGATGAAGAAGAAGATGATGAAGAAGATGATGAAGAAGATGAAGAAGAAGATGATGAAGAAGATGATGAAGAAGATGAAGAAGAAGATGATGAAGAAGAAGATGAAGATGATGAAGAAGAAGAAGAAGAAGAAGAAGAAGAAGATGAGGAGACGAGTACAGAGCTCTACATTCACACCCAGGAGAGCCCCGCGTCCGTGTGTCCCACTCACCCCCCCCCCCCCCCTACAGAGGAGCATTTATTCTCCATTCCAAAAGGAAAACCATAATGAGCCATTCACCTCTAATAGCCGGCCAGTGTAATTAGTGAGTGAAAAGCAAATACAATCCAGCAAGCACTGCAACCGTGCTAAAGTCAGTTTCAGTTAAATCTTAACCACTTCAGCCCCGGAAGAATTGGCTGCTTAATGACCAGGCCATTTTTTTTGCGATTCGGTACTGCGTCACTTTAATTGACATTTGCGCTGTTGTGCAACGTTGTACCCAAATAAAATTGACATCCTTTTTTCCCCATAAATAGATCTTTCTTTTGGTGGTATTTGATCACCTCTGTGTTTTATATTTTTTGCGCTATAAACAAAAAAAGAGCGCCAATTTTGAAAGTAAAAAAAATATATAATTTTTTACTTTTTGCTATAATAAAAAATTCTCTCTCAGTTTAGGCCGATATTTATTCTTTTACATATTTTTAGAAATAAAAAATAAAAATAAAATAAAAATCGCAATAAGCATTTATTGATAGGTTTGTGCAAAAGTTATGTAGTCTAAAAAAAATAGGGGAAAGATTTAGGGAATTTTTACTATATATTTTTGTTTTTTACATTGCGGCGGACACAGCTGACACTTTTTTGGGACCACTGAAATTTATACGGCGATCAGAGCAAAAAATTGCCGCTGATTACAGTATAAATGTCACTGGCAGGGAAAGGGGTTAACACTAGGGGGCGATTAAGGGGTTACGTTTTTTTCCATCAGCGTGTTCTAACTGTGGGGGGGGGGGATGGGACTAACTAGAGGAGGAGACAGATCGCTGTTCCTTATTACTAGGAACAGGCGATTTCTCCAGTGGCGGTGCATCCATAAAGGGCGCAGGAGCGCCGCCCACTCTCTCCTGGCGCCGCTCTATTACCATAGATAGATTCATGCAATGCAGAAATCTATGGTCGCCGCTGACACCCCCTATTCAGGTGTCCGCCCCCTTTTCGGGTGCAGGGCACTTGAATTACACTGACAGGGGGTGTCTTTTGGAATAGGCGCTCAAAAAAGTGAACAGCGGGCGCCATGCTGGGCATTCGCTGTTCACTCAGCTGTGTGTTAGCAAAGCCAAGGAATTCGCTTTGCTAACACTGAATCTGCCTCTCAGCCAATCAGGTTGCCAGGTCTGTTACCGGTCACCTGATTGGCTGAAATGTCAGGCACTGTGATTGGACGCCTGTGAGAGGACGGAAGAAGACATGGAGGACGTGCAGGAGACTGCCGCTGACCTGCTCCGAGACAGGTAAGTGCCGGGCAGCATCTGATGGGGCACAGTAGCAGCAATTGATGGGCACACTGGCAGCAATTGATGGGCAAAGGAGCTGCATTTGATGGGCACAGTATCAGCAATTGATGGGCACAGGGGCTGCGTTTGATGGGCACAGGGGCTGCGTGTGATGGGCACAGGGGCTTGCGCCCCCCCCCCAAAAAATGTTGAGCCCCGCCCGCCACTGGATCTCTGACTACTCCCCTGTCAGAACGGGGATTTGTGCGTTTACATTGACAGATCCCCGTTCTGGCTCTTTCAGGAGTGATCGCGAGCGCCCCCTAGTGGTCTTAAAGTGGCCGACGTACAGCTACGGAGATTTGCCCAGCGGAAGCCAATCTGCTACAGTATAACTGCGGCGGCTGGTACTCTAGTGGTTAAAGACCTCCAGGCACAAAAACTCCCATTTAAATATATTCCTCAATAGCCACAAAAGTATGAATCTCCTCTGTGTGCATCAAATGCCTTTGCAAACTCAGATATTACTTTGTAAAAGCAACAGTGACATCACAGTGCCTGTGCAGAGCTGGGAAAGCTCCACCCATCACAGGTTCCCTGCGGAACACTTCGCGTTTTGATCGGGTTGCCTGTATAATTTCATAGTTTAGTTTCTAGGGTTGAATTAGGTAGCCTGCAGGAGGAGAGATAGCAAATCTGTGGGAAGAGCCAGGCAGGTTCCACCCACTACAGGCCTGCAATAAAACTACAGGGGGGGGGGTGGTTAAAAAAAGGGGTAATTGGGGGGGGGGGGGTATTTGTACTGTCCTGGAATTTTAGGGCCTCAAGAAATAAAATTTAGGCTGTCAGTATATCGGGATTTGTTTTTTGTTTTTCACCAAAAGAAATGTAGCAGATTACATTTTGGGATAAATTTACGAAGAAAGATTATTTATTTGCAAAATTTTATAACAGAAATAAAGAATTTTTTTCTGTTATTTTTTATAGTTTTAAAGTCTTTTTTTTTCCATTTATGTAGCAGAAAAAAAACAACAAAAAAAAAAACACCCCAGTGGTAAATTACCTCTTCAGCCCCAGAAGGTTTACCCCCCCTTTCACGACCAGGCCATTTTTTGCGATACGGCACTGCAGTATTTTTACTGACAATTGCGCAGTCGTGCGACGCTGCACACAAATAAAATGTATGTCCTTTTTTTCCCATAAATAGAGTTTTCTTTTGATGGTATTTGACCAGCTGTGCGTTTTTTTTTTTTTCTGCTAAAAACAAAAACAAATAAAAAAAAAAGACAATTTTGAAAAAAAACAAAAACATTTTTTTTTTTACTTTCTGCTATAAAACATCCAATAAAAAAAAATGTAGGAAATCAAATTTGTTCATCAATTTAGGGCCAATATGTATTCTGCTACATGTTGTTTTTGTAAAAAAAAAAAAAAAAATTTCAATAAGCTCATATTGATTGGTTCCGGTCTACAAACTATAGGATATTTTTATTTATTTAACATTTTTATTCATTTACTTATAGCGGCCCTGCGATATTGCGGTGAATAGTCTGACACTGACACTTTTGACACTTTCTGGTGACCAGTGACACTGACACAGTGATCAGTGCTAAAAATATGCACTGTCACTGTACTGCTGACACTGGCTGGGAGGGGGGGGAGGGTTAAACATCAGGTGCAATTAAAGGGTTAAATATGCTTCTAGGGAGTGCTTGTGTGCCACTTTCACTAAGGAATGTGCTTTGCAGGGAAAAAAATTCATTACTTTCCCGCTAACAGGGCGGAGCTCTGCATTGTTTACATAGGCAGAGCTCTGTCCAGTCTGTCTCCTCGGCGATCAGCGGGTGCTGGTGGACATCCATTGGCTGACACCTGCTGATCGGCAGTGTTCATTTCGTCTACTAAAATATTTTCGTTGGCTAAATAAATGCCCTTTTTAGTCGAGTAAAATACGACTAAAACAATTCAGATGCCTAAAGTGTGACTAAAACTAGAATGGCATTTTAGTCAAAAGACTATGCCTAAAACTAAATTGAAATGATATCACAATGGCCAAATCTGTGTCTGTAGTGTTCAAACCTTCATACCAGGTTTTTCTCCTCCAGGAATCATATTTGGCAGTTCTAAAGAAAAAAATTGCAAATGTAACTAAACCCATTAGATTTTAGTAGAATAAAATGTACTGGAGATTTTAGGCGACTAAAACTAAAATGGCATTTTGGTAAAAAAAAAAAAAAAAAACACACACATACACACACATACATACACACAGTACCTCACAGTACTAAGTAAGTACACCCCTCACATTTGTGTAAATATTTCCTTCTATCTTTTCATGTGACAACACTGAAGAAATGACACTTGTCTACAATGTAAAGTAGTGAGTGTACAGCTTGTATAACAGTGTCAATTTCCTGTCCCCTCAAAATAAATCAACACACAGCCATTAATGTCTAAACCGCTGGCAACAAAAGTGAGTACACCTCTAAGTGAAAATGTCCAAATTGGGTCCAAAGTGTCAATATTTTGTGTGGCCACCATTATTTTCCAGCACTGCCTTCACCCTCTTGGGCATGGAGGTCACCAGAGCTTCACATGTTGTCACCGGAGTCCTCTTCCCCTCCTCCATGATGACATCACGGAGCTGGTGGATGTTGGAGACCTTGCGCTCCTCCACCTTCTGTATGAGGATGTCCTACAGATGATCAATAGGGTTTAGGTCTGGAGACCTGCTTGGCCAGTCCATCACCTTTACCCTCAGCGTCTCTGCAGGGAGGGGATCATGCTCTGCTTCAGTATGTCACAGTACATGTTGGCATTCATGGTCCCCTCAATGATCTGTAGCCCCCCAGTGCCGGCAGCACTCATGCAGCCCCAGACCATGACACCCCCACCACCATGCTTGACTGTAGACAAGCCACACTTGTCTTTGTCCTCCTCACCTGGTTGCCCCCACACACTCTTGTCACCATCTGACACCAAATAAGTTTATCTTGGTCTCATCAGACCACAGGACATGGTTCCAGTAATCCATGTCCTTAGTCTGCTTGTCTTCAGCAAACTGTTTGTGGGCTTTCTTGTGCATCATCTTTAGAAGAGGCTTCCTTCTGGGATGACAGCCATGCAGACCAATTTGATGCAGTGTGTGGTGTATGGTCTAAGCACTGACAGGCTGACCCCCCACCCCTTCAACCTCTGCAGCAATGCTGGCAGCACTCATACGTCTATTTCCCAAAGACAACCTCTGGATATGACGCTGAGCATGTGACCTCAACTTCTTTGGCGGACCATGGAGAGGCCTGTTCTGACTGGAACCTGTCCTGTTATACCGCTGTATGGTCTTGGCCACCGTGCTG
Source organism: Lithobates pipiens (assembly GCF_037356315.1). NCBI lineage: Eukaryota > Metazoa > Chordata > Amphibia > Anura > Ranidae > Lithobates > Lithobates pipiens. The sequence goes on from NW_027507788.1 coordinate 214,618,276, forward strand.
CAGCTCAGTTTCAGGGTCTTGGCAATCTTCTTATAACCTAGGTCATCTTTATGTAGAGCAACAATTCTTTTTTTTTTTTTTTTTTAGATCCTCAGAGAGTTCTTTGCCATGAGGTGCCATGTTGAACTTCCAGTGACCAGTATCAGAGAGTGAGAGCGATAACACCAAATTTAACACACCTGCTCCCCATTCACACCTGAGACCTTGTAACACTAATGAGTCACATGACACCGGGGAGGGAAAATGGCTAATTGGGCCCAATTCTGCATTTCCAGGTAGGGGGCGCCATCACGCCACTTCTGCTGCGATTAGTCACAACAGAAGCCAATCGGCCGCCCTGTAGCAGTAAATCTGCTATAGAGCAGTCAGCAAGTGGTTATTTATATTGTGATATATTTATTTTTATTTTTTTACTAGTAATGGTGGTGATCAACGACTTTTAGCAAGATTGTGATATTGTGGCGGAAGATCGGACACTAACTGACACTTTTTGAGGAACCAATGACACTAATACAGTGATCAGTGCTAAAAATATGCACTTTCATGGTACTGACACTGGCTGGGAAGGGGGTTAACATCAGGGGCAAGCAAAGGGTTAACTGTGTGCCTAGCCAGTGTTTGTGTACTGGGGGAGGTGATTTTACTAGGGAAACACAGGATCCATGCCTTACCTACTGACAGAACGGCCATCTGCCTTTTTCACATCAAGTCCATGGTAATTGCCCATCGGCTCCCGCTGTAAATAATCACAATGGGGGGGGGGGAGCCGCCAACAGCACACAAATGCGCCCGCCACCAGGAAGGGCAGGATTACTATATATTTATATATTAATCTATTAGACATACACACATGACCCTGCACACAGCAGCTGTCCTGTAGCAGTAAAACTGTTATAGGGCGGTTGTCAAGCGGTTAATAAAGTATTTCCCTATATACTACACTTAGTTGGTGCCCTCTGCCATTTCCTTTATCCCAACCTCTAAGGCAATGTACATGCAATCTCACCCTTCACCCCCTCTCTCTGTCTTTCTGCTCTCAACAACCTCCCTCCCACCTCCTCTCTCTCTCTCCATCCACCACCCTCTCTCTCAGCCCCCCATTTCTGTCATTCGCCCCCCCCTTTCTCTCTCTGCCTTACTTCTCTCTCTCGGCTGCGCTGATGGGGACTGAACAGGCTGCGCTGATGGGGACTGAACAGGCTGCGCTGATGGGGGCTGAACAGGCTGCGCTGATGGGGGCTGAACAGGCTGCGCTGATGGGGGCTGAACAGGCTGCGCTGATGGGGGCTGAACAGGCTGCGCTGATGGGGGCTGAACAGGCTGCGCTGATGGGGGCTGAACAGGCTGCGCTGATGGGGGCTGAACAGGCTGCGCTGATGGGGGCTGAACAGGCTGCGCTGATGGGGACTGAACAGGCTGCGCTGATGGGGACTGAACAGGCTGCGCTGATGGGGGCTGAACAGGCTGCGCTGATGGGGGCTGAACAGGCTGCGCTGATGGGGGCTGAACAGGCTGCGCTGATGGGGGCTGAACAGGCTGCGCTGATGGGGGCTGAACAGGCTGCGCTGATGGGGACTGAACAGGCTGCGCTGATGGGGACTGAACAGGCTGCGCTGATGGGGACTGAACAGGCTGCACTGATGGGGACTGAACAGGCTGCGCTGATGGGGACTGAACAGGCTGCGCTGATCTGATGGGGACTGAACAGGCTGTGCTGATGGGGACTGAACAGGCTGCGATGATGGGGACTGAACAGGCTGCGCTGATCTGATGGGGACTGAACAGGATGCGATGATGGGGACTGAACAGGCTGCGCTGATGGGGACTGAACAGGCTGCGCTGATGGGGACTGAACAGGCTGCGCTGATGGGGACTGAACAGGCTGCGCTGATCTGATGGGGACTGAACAGGCTGCGATGATGGGGACTGAACAGGCTGCGATGATGGGGACTGAACAGGCTGTGCTGATGGGGACTGAACAGGCTGCGCTGAGCTGATGGGGACTGAACAGGCTGCGATGATGGGGACTGAACAGGCTGCGCTGATGGGGACTGAACAGGCTGCGATGATGGGGACTGAACAGGCTGCGATGATGGGGACTGAACAGGCTGCGATGATGGGGACTGAACAGGCTGCGCTGATGGGGACTGAACAGGCTGCGCTGATGGGGACTGAACAGGCTGCGCTGATGGGGACTGAACAGGCTGCGCTGATCTGATGGGGACTGAACAGGCTGCGATGATGGGGACTGAACAGGCTGTGCTGATGGGGACTGAACAGGCTGCGCTGAGCTGATGGGGACTGAACAGGCTGCGCTGATGGGGACTGAACAGGCTGCGCTGATGGGGACTGAACAGGCTGCGCTGATGGGGACTGAACAGGCTGCGCTGATGGGGGCTGGTGAGTATAATACACTGTTCAACTGTGCTTTAAAATGCACAGAAGATGAAGAAAAAGGAAAAAGAAGAAGAAGAAAGAAGAAGAAAGAAGAAGAAAGAAGAAGAAAGAAGAAGAAAGAAGAAGTCTATATATCATACAATCATTCCTTAAAACACATACACTGCATATATAATTTGAGGAAAAATATGCTTATAAAATAGTCTAATATTTGCCAATAAAAAAAAAAATGTCCCCGGATTTCATTTTAAAAATCTGGTCACCTTACTGTAATGCCGTGTAAAAAAATGTAGACATACATGTATAATTGGTAGCCCTATTAGATACCATTTCTGGAGTTTTGCTGCATGATATATACATACATCTAAAATAATAAAATGCACATAGAATTCCCTATATAATTTATGTTAGAGTTATTTCTTCTTTAATTCCAAGTATTTCTATGGACCATAAAGCACACATTCCTGTCCTCACTGATGGATTGTCTTCAGCAGGTTTTCAGGAATATGGATCTTGCTACTGACCCGGCTATGACTGACACTCCTCTTCACATTCCCACTGCATGTTATGTCTCCTATCGATCACGTTACCAACCCTGTCTTAAAACAAAAAGTACTAATGCGCTCCACCCAACTAATGGTCCTACTAAATACCTAATAATAGGAAGCTGCCAACATAAAAACAGTGATCTCTACACCAATAGAAAATCAAATAAGAAAATATGTGGCGCTACCAACACTAATCTAAAACTACAAACGATCAATAATAATAAATGAATAAAAATAAATATATCACTGAGTGAAAATAAATAAATAATGGTGCAAATACCACAAAAAAAGTGCAAGAAATATCATGTGCAATATACACAATCAGTGCAATCAATAAAAGTGCTGAATATAGTGCAAATAAATTGTATAAATGTAAAAATACAAAAAGTGCAAATGCAATGTATAAGTCCATATATCACACAATATAATAAAATATCTTGATGATCAATGCGGTGCCAACTCCAATGATTAATGGTGACCATAAACAAAGTCCATGTAGTGAAATAATAGTAGCAACTTCAAACGTGTGACAGTCCACCAATAATTCAGTGCTCAGCTTGTGCACCACCCGTTTCCCCCCCAGCCTCTCACCTCAAACATAGACCATCAATGGCCAATATAGCGCTGTACATACCGTATTTATCGGCGTATAACACGCACTTTTTTCCCCTTAAAATCAGGGGAAAATCACGGGGGGTGTGTTATACGCCGATACTCCATGATTTCCAAACTTTTTTTGGGCTCTGGGCGGCTTTCAGCTGCCCAGAGCCCTTCTCGCGGCTTTTGCCCGCCTTCGGCCCTTCTCGGCGGCTTTCGGACCTTCTCGGCCGCTTTTTGGCCGCCTTGGCTCTTCTCTGCGGCTTTCGGCCGCTCTCGGACCTTCTGAGAGCGGGCGAAAGCCGCCGAGGTCCGAGAGCGGCCGAAAGCCGCCGAGAAGGGCCGAGGCGGCCGAAAGCCGATAAGAACTTCCGGGCGCCGCCGAGATACACAGGACATCTCAGCAGCGCCATTTTTAAAAAAATAAGCGGACAATGCAATAACAAGGCTGCAATGAGGACAGGCTGCAATGACAAGGCTGCAAATGACCCTGACAAGGCTGCAGATGGACACCGATAAGGCTGCATTGATGGGCATTTAAATGTAAGTTTTATTTCCTTAAATTTCCCTCCTAGAAGTTTTTTTCCACAAAATTCCCTCCTACACTTGGGGTGCGTGTTATACGCGGCGCGTGTTCTACGCCGATAAATATGGTATGTTGATAACACTTCCAACACTTCTTTCTCTCCTCATGCGTCCAGCCTGTTTAGACAAATGATTCATTAGTCATGTGGGAGATGTGAAAAAGACAGAGAGGGGGCTCCCATGTGTAGTATGTAAAAATATATATTTATTAAATATATCCACACTTACATTTAAGTTGAAACAAACGCGGATCAGTATATACACAAACTTCCAGTCTCGGCAACCGACCGGAAGTGACGAATGTAACACCTGGCTCCTCCCTGACACGTTGCGTCACAACCTCATGACTTTATCAAAGGGTAAGGGAGATAGGCAGGGCTGGACTTACCATTGGGCTTGACTGGGCTCAAGCCCATGGGCCTCGCGGGCCCCACAGAGATGCATAGCTGAGTGTACTCGGCTTGGCTCCACTCACAATCATGCCCAGTCCCGCCCTATGATGGACATAACACAGGGATTGGGTGTGACTGTGAGCCAAGCCGAGTACACTCGGCTACTCTCAGCTCTGCTCAGGACTGCGAGATGGACCTGGGAGCCGCCGAGAGGCCCCCCCGAAACTCAATTTTTAAACTTCAAGACTGCAATGACAAGGCTGCAAATGACACTGGGGCAAGGCTGAAAATTCCCTCCTAAATTTGGGGTGCGTGTTATACGCGATAAATACGATAATGTATAGAAGGTAGGGCCCGAAAGTGACTCAAGCCCAGGGGCCCCTACCACCCTAAGTCCTGCCCTGGAGACAGGTGTCAACGGAGCTTATATGTGGTGTGCGCCGCTGTCATGGCAACCATAAACAGCAGCGCCTCCACGTCCACAAACTAACCTTCCTATAAAAGCGATCTATTCTTCTAATCTAGACATCATGAAATCATAATAGCATCCTATAATAAAATCGAATAATACTACACATAATAAAAATCAAAAATACAAGACAAAAATGGGTAACTATATATTGAGGAAATAGAGCGGCATCTAGTGGCCCTGAAAAATACTGCCTCTCACAAATATTAGGAAAATCCTAAATATGGCCATCTAGTGGTTCAACAAGGGAATGTCTGTCAATATAGATACTAATGCCTCATTGAGCTGATGATTCAAGGGGCACACATATCTCAATCCTCACCATACTCAAACAATGTACAAGCTATCTAGTGGACAACCTGCAGTTGACTGAGTGGACACAAAACTATCAATAGAAGTACGTTGATGAGGCCATCTATATAAATTAATTGAATATCAAAAATAAAAAAATATTTTCTACTATAGTGGTCGCAGGGTTTTTCCCTCTGAGCCTGAGGCCTTTCCCTCAGAGCCCGGAGCCTTTCTCACTGACCTGAGGCACTTTACTTGCCTCAGGTCAGACCCACAGTCCCACAGTGGGACCCATTCACATGACCTACAGCTTGCCCCCCTCTTATTGGCTTGGGGTCCCCTCACGGTGGCCGGTCACAAGTACAACCTTTGTGACCTTGGTGGTTCACTGGAGAGATGTAGACTATATTGCCACCCCTCCTCACTGACCAGGCATAGGTATACAGATCAGGGGTTCCTGCTCAGTGGCTCAAACAGCACCAGAGACAGCCAGGCAAACAGCATTTTCATGAGGAGCTCTGCAATGGCAGCCCTGTATTTTTCTCACAACAAATTCTCTTTAAAATGTTAACCTATTGCATAATTTCTCAGGAATGAGAGTGGACTTATCCTTTAACCCCCTGAATGTCACCTTCAAGCGGCCTTTAAAGTGGGCTTCAACGCGCAGGAGGCTTTGTGGCTTCTGTATCTTGTGACCGCTGTGATTGGCTCTTACAGCGGTCACATGATTGGGAAGCCGTCTCGTTGGCTTGTCATCAGAGCTTGACCTAGAGATGTCAATGACAGTTTGGGCAGTGGCGGCCACTCCATTAGGGGCACAGGGGCACTGCCCCCTAATCCATGCACCCGACCCCTAATCTCCATGCAGGGTGCCGGACACATGGATTTTACGTTTTTTTTTGTAAAGCACATGATTAGAGCCAAAGGCTCTAATTGGCTTAAAAAAAAAGAGTGGGCTCAGGGTGCAGAGCACTAAACCCCAAGCCCAATTGGTTGCGTGGCATTAACAAATAAATATTGCTATTGTGTTCCTGCTTCTCCTCCCAGCCATTTAGGAAGCAGGTCCTGAGACCCGATTGGGCGCGAGTCCTAAGTCCTGATTGGCCGGGAGGAGAAGCGACTGCCGAGACTCGGGGGAGGCACGGGGGGAGGGGGAGCCGTCAAAGGCCCGAAGCCATGACCTGGATGGGGTGGGGGAGCGTTTAAAGCAGAGATCAATCTAGTGACGGGGGTGGGGGGTAAGCGGTGATTGATCGAGCAACGGGAGGGTGGAGTGGGGTTTGGTTTGGCTGGCTGGGGGGGGGCTGGCTAGGTGGGGGCCGTCGGTAAATTGCCCCCAAGTAAATTGAGCACCAGCCACCACTTTAATGCTCTGAGCACACAACTTCATGCCGCAATGGATGCATATGTGGGCAGTAAAGCCCACCTTTCTTGCTGTGGATATATGCGTTCTGCAGTCGGGAAGGTTTAATATTATGTATACTTCCTTACAATGTTTTTAAGTTCCATAGTTCAAACGTTTTTTCTTTCTTTGACCTTTATTAGGGTAAAATGCAGTAATCTAATACTCACATGACTAACATGTTAGATGCGCTAGATCATATCTCATACCAGCTTTCTGAGAACAAGTGTAGCACTGACCCCCGAAGGAGCGTCTGGTTTTATGGGCTCACTGTTTACCTTCTCCATCTCGTTGTTCTTGTCTAGGGGTTCCCGAGGTTGATGGCCCAATAACTGCAGAGACCGACACTTAAATCCCTTTCGAGGAATATTTATTTGCATAAAACGTTGAACAAAACAGTCTCTCAGTTGGGAATAGAGGGTATGGGTAGGAAAGCTCAGGTACTTGTTTGGAAAACTGCTGACACTTGAAATGTCTCTCTCGGTTGTAAAAGTTCAGATGAACACAGAAAGTCTCTCACAGGAATTTAGTTGTACCGGAAGGATGAAATTAGGAACTTTCTTACAGTACCAGAATCTTGCAGCCGGTCCAGCGATACCATAAGAATGTGGATTTACTTGGTGTCCTTACAGCTCAGCTTCCAGGCTCTTACCGAGCAGCCAGCTTCGTGTATGGCCCTCTTCTGAAGAGTCCTCCCCTGGTTGCGTTTTGAGTTGCTGGGCCTCTCCAAACCCGAGACGGCACCGGACCACCTTGAAATGCTCCTTCCAGTTACTGCGCCTCGGACTAGCCAGTCCCGAGACTCGGAAACGGATGGATCTGCACCCCAGGCCGTGAGGGCCTCTGGGGGCTGGTCAAGAGGACCAGGACCATGGAGTCAGAACATACTTCTGGACTGGAACCCAGAACCACCTGACCTCAGCACCTTAACTACCCTCTCCCGGAATACACAGCGAGACAACGCACCCACTGATTGGCTCCCCGAGAGAGAAATTGGTACCCAATGCGTCCAACCAGACTGCGTTCCAATGCCTGTCAGAAGTGATACCTACACCTATGACCAGGCAGAACATGGTACAGTCCAGCCAAACTGGTGCCAGAATCACAATTTAGTGAAATTAACCCCAAGACCAAACTAATATATAGGAAAAAACAAAATTTACAAACAGCGTGTAGCCTTCAGGAGTACCGGCGCTACACAAGGGACACCCTTTAGCACAAAGTATGATGCCAAAAGACACACCCCAACCTGCCATGACCCGAGTCACATGGACTATGAGGAATTAAAGCTGAACTCCGGGAATCATACCAACTCTGCCCATGTAGCGGGCCCACCTTCCCCCACTGCAAAGTTTACCCGCTTGCTGAGCGTATACTGCATATATATATATATATATATATATATATATATATATATACACACACACACACACACACAACGCCAAAGCAGCTCATCTGTGCATAATCACGTACCTGTATGTGATTTTGCACTTTCTGGGTCGGGGGCGCGTGCGAGCGCCGCCGGAGATCCACTCCCACTGTGATTGGACACAGCAGGAGTCAATCAGCAGGTCCGGCAGACTCGATGCCCGCTGGGGCCCGCTGAAAATTCCTGAGAAAAGCAGAATGGTGGTCTGCCAATGTAAACAAGGTGGATCGCCGTTCTGTGAGAAGGGAAGGTAGTGATCCTGTGTATCTGCTAAGCAGGAACACAGATCTCTGCTTTCCCACAGTACAAGCACCTCCACCACACAGTTAGCAAGCACTCCCTAGGAACACATTTAACCCTTTTGATGGCCCTTATATGTTAACTCCTTCCCTGCCAGTGTCACATTAGTACATTGACAGTGCATATTGTTAGCACTGATCACTATATTAGTGTCACTGGTCCCCAAAAAAGCGTCAAAAGTGTCGCTTAGTGTTTTATTTACTAAAACTAGAGAGGGCAAAATTTGTCACAATTCTGAAGAGAAAACAATCAGCTTCCAACCTCAGCTTGTTTAATTAAAGAGGAACTGCAGTCTGCTCAAATAATTTGTAATAAAAATATCTTTGCCATTCTGAAGCTTCCCTCCAACCACTTTGCATATTATTTTATATATACTATGATTCTGTACTTGCCAAATATGCTGCAGAAATCTCCGTCCACTGAGTCTGGATTCAACCATTTTAACTGTGGGCAGCTGAAGCCGCTGCCTGTTCACTTCCTGGATTCACACAGACACACAGAGGCACACCTCCAGCTCTGCAGCTCTCATTGGCCCTCTTATAACTCACCCCCTCCCTCTTCTGGCTAACTCTCAGGATAGTGAGGGAGAGAGCTGTGCATGATGTCATAAGCGTAGGCTATTGACCAGACAAGAAACAGGAAGTGGGCTGTATGAGGGATTTACTGGCATAAAAAATAAAAAAGTTTTACTTGTTCATTACAACAAGGGCAGAAGATTTAATAGATGGAAAGATGAAAAATGACTGAAGGTCGGCTTTAAGCTTTAGGAATAAAACCTGAAAGCAGATTGGTTTATCTGCAGAATTGTGACAAATTTTGCCCTCTCTAGCTTTAGTAAATAAACTCCTCAGTGTGATTTTATTTATGTGCTTTTGTTTCTGTTTGTTTTTTGCCCAATTAGTTCTGTTATGTACTGTTAACTTCGAAACTTGCAATAAAAATGATTTAAAAAGATAAAAAAAATAAAAATACTACCAAAAGAAAAGCTCTATTTGTGGTGGGAAAAAAATGACGTACATTTTATTTGAGTACAGCGTTGCACGACTGAGCAATTGTCAGTTAAAGTAACGCAGTTCCATACTGCAATTTTTTTTTTTTCTTAAATGGCCTGGTCAGCAAGAGGGTAAATCTCCCGGAGGTCAAGTGGATAAAATACACATACCAGACCAAAGAGGAACAAATAAGGCTGCTTTCACACTGGGGCGAGAGCAGCGTCGGCGGTAAAGCGCTGCTATTTTTAGCGGCGCTTTACCGTCGTTTTAGCGGCGGTGTGCGGGCGCTAGCGGGGTGGTTTTAACCCCCGCTAGCGGCCGAAAAGGGGTTAAACCCGCCCGCAAAGCGCCGCTGCAGCGGCGCTTTGCCGGCGGTATTGCCGCGGTGTCCCATTGATTTCAATGGGTAGCAGCGGTATAGGAGCGGTGAATACACCGCTCCTTCACCGCTGCAAAGATGCGGCTGGCAGGACTTTTTTCACCGCCCTGCCAGCGCATCGCTCCAGTGTGAAAGCCCTGCGGCTTTCACACTGGAGTTAAAGGGGCCGGTTTTTTTCAGGCACTACACAGGCGCTATTTTTAGCGCTGTAACGCCTGAATACCGCCCCAGTGTGAAAGCAGCCTTATGCCGCGTACACACGAGAAGGATTAAGTCTGACAGACCTCCGCCGGAGTTCCGCCGGAGTTCCGCCGGAGTTCCGACGGAGTTCTGGCGGACTTTTCGACCGAACGGACTTGGCCACACACCATCACACCAAACTCCGACGGAGTCGAACGTGATGACGTACGACTGGATTCGACGTAGGAAGTTCATAGACAGTAGCCAATAGCTGCCCTAGCGTCGGTTTTAGTCCGTCGGAGTAGCACACACACGAGCGAATTTTTCGAAGGGACCGGGGTCCGGCGGAGTTCCGTCGGGAAAATTTGAAGCATGCTTCATTTCTAAAGTCCGTCAGACTTTAGCGAAGCTAAAGTCCGTTGCAGCCCACACACGATCGAATAGTCTGACGGACTCAGTCCGTCAGACTTTGGATGTCGAAAAGTCCGCTCGTGTGTACGGGGCTTAAGAGAAGTTCATTGTTGGGGTTTAACACAAAGTTGTCGCTTTGCTCTGCCTGGTAAAAATGACACGGATCACAATCACAGCTTTTGTTCCTTTGATGTTGTGTCCATAGTTCTGCTGCGCGCTCTGTGTGCAGATGTGGAGGACGAGGCCTGTACAGTAGTCCGTTTTGTGTAAATACCGATCACTTCAACTCCATTTGCTTACACAACAGTTGAAATGTAACTAAATAGTTTCCAGGTCCTGTAAACAGATAATAATCAATTTCTTGATAAAGCAATTTTGAATAACCAAACGCCTGGACTCCGATTATTTTACACAATGCGTCTTTTGTCGTGCGACCATAAATTGCAATCTGTTTTATACTTTCTTTTTGTTGTAATAAAACTATGATTTAAAAAAATAAAAAATATTATAAAATTAATGATTTAATCACTTCAATACCGGGCACTTTTACCCCCCTTCCTGCCCAGGCCAATTTTCATCTTTCAGCGCTGTCACACTTTGAATGACAATTGCACGGTCATGCTACACTGTACACATAACATTTTTTTGCATTTTTTTTAGCTTTCTTTTGGCGGTGTTTAAAGAGGAGGTCCACCTAAATAAAAAAATATATTAAAAGCCAGCAGCTTACAAATACTGCAGCTGCTGACTTCTAATAAATGGACACTTACCTGTCCCGGGGTCCAGCGATGTTGGCAGCCGAAGCTGATCAATCACTCGGCTCTCGACCGCCGCCATCCTCGGGGAGGGAATCAGGAAGTGTTGCGGCTTCACTTCCCGGTTCCCTTCTGCACGAATTGGTCTGCATGGCTGTCATCCCAGAAGGAAGCCTCTTCTAAAGATGATGCGCAAGAAAGACCACAAACAGTTTGCTGAAGACCAGCAGACGAAGGACATGGATTACTGGAACCATGTCCTGTGGTCTGATGAGACCAAGATAAACTTATTGGGTTCAGATGGTGTGAAGTGTGTGTGGGGGCAACCAGGTGAGGAGGACAAAGACAAGTGTGTCTTGTCTACAGTCAGGCATGGTGGTGGGAGTGTCATGGTCTGGGGCTGCATGAATGCTGCCAGCACTGGGGGGCTACAGATCATTGAGGGAACCATGAATGCCAACATGTACTGTGACATACTGAAGCAGAGCATGATCCCCTCCCTTCAGAGACTGGGCCGTAGGGCAGTATTCCAACATGATAACCACCCCAAACACACCTCCAAGATGACCACTGCCTTGCTAAAGAAGCTGAGGGTAAAGGGGATGGACTGGCCAAGCATGTCTCCAGACCTAAACCCTATTGATCATCTGTGGGAGATCCTCAAACAGAAGGTGGAGGAGCACAAGGTCTCCAACATCCACCAGCTCTGTGATGTCATCATGGAGGAGGGGAAGTGACAACCTCTGAAGCTCTGGTGACCTCCATGCCCAAGAGGGTTAAAGCAGTGCTGGAAAATAATGGTGGCCACACAAAATATTGAGACTTTGGGCCCAATTTGGACATTTTCACTTAGAGGTGTACTGACTTTTGTTGCTAGCGGTTTAGGCATTAATGGCTGTGTGTTGAGTTATTTTGAGGGGACAGGAAATTGACACTGTTATACAAGCTGTACACTCACTACTTTACATTGTAGACAAGTGTCATTTCTTCAGTGTTGTCACATGAAAAGAGAGAAGAAAAGATTTACAAAAATGTGAGGGGTGTACTTAATTTTGTGAGATACTGTGTGTATTGGGAGTACTATAAAAAATACCTATAATAATAGGTTGGTGGGAGATTGGCGGTAGATGATTTCTGATACAAATACAGCCACAAGCATTGCCGTCGTTACTACAAGTTATTACAGAGTTCGATGTTCATCGCTTCCAGTTCCGGTAATACTTGGCCGGCCCTGGTGACAAATACTGAACTATTCTGTTGCCCCCACCAAGACTAAGACCCATACAGTGGTGGGTTGTATCTGGCCGCTATGTTGGGCCCTGGAGGACCTTAAACCAGTAATTCTTCATTAACCTTCATGTACAACGAGCTCCTCTTCATCGTAATGTGTCCATGCGTCATCCACCTGAAGATGGATCGGTGATGGAAGTCCTGGTGTAGGTCCTTTCTTATGGTTATGGGATGGGATTCGGTGATTAGCGGGGCAGTTTCTACAGCCTGACATGTTAATGAGAAGTGACATTACATGAATGGCTCCACCAGGATTAAATTGTTCCAAACATCCTTCATTATTGTATGACAAAGAGGAACCACAGAAACTGAGTGTGTTGTGTGACTTTCACTGGAGGCCATTACCAGTGTATGGGGCCCCCGGACAGACTGGTTATCCCCTCCCCCCCCCAGTGATCAGATCCAGTACCAGGTCTCATACTCAACTGACTCTGGTGTGGTTCCGTCTACCCTTCCCTGTACTCCATAGAAGAGAGGAGGCCGGGGGGAACTCCTACCAACAAGAAGGAAATCTATTTTTATTCCATCTATCTGCTTTTCTATCTAATTATTTTTTAGACATGTGCACTGCCGAAAAAAATGTGTTCTTTTCATTCGTTTTGTTTTGTTTTGTTTTTTTCCCCCATTTTCCAAGTCTTTCGTTATGATCGCAATTCGAAAATTCGTAAATTTTTATCAATTAAAAAAAAAAATTTAAATAAGAAAAAATCCAAAAAGAATAACTAAACTAATAATAACTATTAAATTATCGGTACTGGAATTTTCTTTCAAATTTGGCTGTTAGTGAACGTAACGCTGTGGCCGTCATTTGGCTATAGCGCGGACGCCAAGAGGTTAAACGAATTTAGACAAGTCCTTTCAAATGTGGCTGTTAGTGAACGTAACGAATACAAATTTATCTGAAGTTAGGAATTATCCGAAATAATGAATGCTGCATCTAAACAAACGGAACAAATTAATAATAATAATAATAAAAAAAAAGTTTTATTATTATTGTAATTTATTATTATTAATTAGTTACATTCCATTTGTTTAGATGCGGCATTCGTTATTTCGAAACTTCGGATAAATTTGTATTCATTACGTTCACTAATGGCGCGTACACACGATCAAACAAGCGGCTGGAAAAGTCCGGCAAACTCAAGTCCGCCAAACAATCCCCCCGTGTGTAGCCTCCGGCATACGTTTTTGACCCGAAAGTACGGCGGACTTAGAATGCCGCGTTACACTCCAATCTTCCCGCCGGACTCGCATTTCGGCGGACAATCCGGCCGTGTGTATGCTAGTCCACCGTACTTTTGAAATGAACGGACTTTTCCCGCCCGGAGAAAAGTCCGCTCATTTCGAGCGGGTCTCCAGGTAGGCAGGGCCCGCGAAGGAGGCGTCGCTGGCCCCGCCGCCTGGTATGGACTTAAAGGGGAACCCCAACGCCAAAAAAAATCGGCGTGGGGTTCCCTCCAAGTCCACAACAGACCCTTGTCCGAGCACGCTACCTGGCCGGCCAGGAAAGGGGGAGCGAGCCGCGTGCCCTCAACATGGGGGTGCCTTGGGAAAGGGGGCCGCGCGGCCCCCCCACCCAAAAGCACCTTGTCCCCATGTTGATGAGGACAAGGGCCTCTTCCCGACAACCCTGGCCGTTGATTGTCGGGGTCTGCGGGCGGGGGGCTTATCGGAATCCGGGAGCCCCCTTTAATAAGGGGGCCCCCGGATACCGACCCCCCACCCTATGTGAATGAGTATGGGGTACAATGTACCCCTACCCATTCACCTGTAAAATAAAAGTACAAAAAAAACACCACACACGAGATAAAATACTTTATTGCACAGCTCCAGGGGTCTTCCGTCTTCGGGGGTCTTCTCGCCGGACTCCTCCGCTATCTTCTTGTAGCCCTTTTGCTAGCGGAGGAGCCCGGCTTTCTTCCTCGCCGCCGGCCTCTTCTTCCGACTTCGGGGGTCTTGTCCCCCTCTTCGGTTCTTCTGCCGGGGCCACCGCGCCTTCTTATAGCTCTTTTACAGGTGGTGGCCCGGTCTTCTGTCGCCGCCTTCCGTTCATCTTCTTCTTCATCATCATCTTCATCATCATCTTCTTCTTCATCATCATCTTCTTCTTCATCATCATCTTCTTCTTCTTCTTCTTCATCATCATCTTCTTCTTCATCATCATCTTCTTCTTCTTCTTCTTCATCATCATCTTCTTCTTCATCATCATCATCTTCTTCTTCTTCTTCATCATCATCTTCTTCTTCTTCTTCATCATCTTCTTCTTCTTCTTCATCATCTTCTTCTTCTTCTTCTTCTTCTTCATCATCATAATCATCTTCTTCTTCATCATCTTCTTCTTCATCATCTTCTTCTTCTTCTTCATCATCATAATCATCTTCTTCTTCATCATCTTCTTCTTCTTCATCATCTTCTTCTTCTTCTTCTTCTTCATCATCATAATCATCTTCTTCTTCATCATCTTCTTCTTCATCATCTTCTTCTTCTTCTTCATCATCATAATCATCTTCTTCTTCATCATCTTCTTCTTCTTCATCATCTTCTTCTTCTTCTTCATCATCATCATCATCTTCTTCTTCATCTTCTTCTTCTTCATCATCATCTTCATCATCTTCTTCTTCATATTCTTCTTCATCATCTTCTTCTTCTTCATCATCTTCTTCTTCTTCTTCATCATCTTCTTCTTCTTCATCATCTTCTTCATCATCTTCTTCTTCATCATCTTCTTCATCATCATCTTCTTCTTCATCATCTTCATCATCTTCTTCTTCTTCATCATCTTCTTCTTCTTCTTCTTCATCATCTTCTTCTTCTTTTTCATCATCTTCTTCTTCTTCATCATCCTCTTCTTCTTCATATTCTTCTTCATATTCTTCTTCATCATCTTCTTCTTCTTCTTCTTCTTCATCATCTTCTTCTTCATCTTCTTCATCTTCTTCTTCTTCTTCTTCTCAGATTTGCTATCTCTCCTCCTGCAGGCTACCTAGTGTTATCTCCGCCCACTACTGTCGTGTTCCGCAGGGAACCTGTTATGGGTGGAGCTTCCCCAGCTCAGCACAGGCACTGTGATGTCACTGTTGCTTTTACAAAGTAACATCTGAGTTTGCAAAGGCATTTGATGCACACAGAGTGGATTCATACTTTTGTGGCTATTGAGGAATATATTTAAATAGGAGTTTTTGTGCTTGGATGTCTTTAAGCAGCCGCCGCAGTTATACTGTAGCAGATTGGCTTCCGCTGGGCAAATCTCCGTAGCTGTACGTCGGCCACTTTAAGACCACTAGGGGGCGTTCGCGATCACTCCTGAGAGAGCCAGAACGGGGATCTGTCAATGTAAACGCACAAATCCCCGTTCTGACAGGGGAGTAGTCAGAGATCCAGTGGCGGGCGGGGCTCAACATTTTTGGGGGGGGGCGCAAGCCCCTGTGCCCATCACATGCAGCCCCTGTGCCCATCAAACGCAGCCCCTGTGCCCATCACATGCAGCCCCTGTGCCCATCAAACGCAGCCCCTGTGCCCATCAATTGCTGATACTGTGCCCATCAAATGCAGCTCCTTTGCCCATCAATTGCTGCTACTGTGCCCCATCAGATGCTGCCCGGCACTTACCTGTCTCGGAGCGGGTCAGCGCCAGTCTCCTGCACGTCCTCCATGTCTTCTTCCGTCCTCTCACAGGCGTCCAATCACAGGCCTGACATTTCAGCCAATCAGGTGACCGGTAACAGACCTGGCAACCTGATTGGCTGGGAGGCAGATTCAGTGTTAGCAAAGCGAATTCCTTGGCTTTGCTAACACACAGCTGAGTGAACAGCGAATGCCCAGCATGGCGCCCGCTGTTCACTTTTTTGAGCGCCTATTCCAAAAGATACCCCCTGCCAGTGTAATTCAAGTGCCCTGCACCCGAAAAGGGGGCGGACACCTGAATAGGGGGTGTCAGCGGCGACCATAGATTCCTGCATTGCATGAATCTATCTATGGTAATAGAGCGGCGCCAGGAGAGAGTGGGCGGCGCTCCTGCGTCCTTTATGGATGCACCGCCACTGGAGAAATCGCCAGTTCCTAGTAATAAGGAACAGCGATCTGTCTCCTCCTCTAGTTAGTCCCATCCCCCCCCCCCCCCCACAGTTAGAACACGCTGATGGAAAAAAACGTAACCCCTTAATCGCCCCCTAGTGTTAACCCCCTTCCCTGCCAGTGACATTTATACTGTAATCAGCGGCAATTTTTTGCTCTGATCGCCGTATAAATTTCAGTGGTCCCAAAAAAGTGTCAGCTGTGTCCGCCGCAATGTAAAAAACAAAAATATATAGTAAAAATTCCCTAAATCTTTCCCCTATTTTTTTTAGACTACATAACTTTTGCACAAACCTATCAATAAATGCTTATTGCGATTTTTATTTTATTTTTATTTTTTATTTCTAAAAATATGTAAAAGAATAAATATCGGCCTAAACTGAGAGAGAATTTTTTATTATAGCAAAAAGTTAAAAATTATATATTTTTTTTACTTTCAAAATTGGCGCTCTTTTTTTGTTTATAGCGCAAAAAATATAAAACACAGAGGTGATCAAATACCACCAAAAGAAAGATCTATTTATGGGGAAAAAAGAACGTCAATTTTATTTGGGTACAACGTTGCACAACAGCGCAAATGTCAATTAACCACTTGCCGACCGCCTAACGCCGATGTACGTCGGCAGAATGGCACGGGCAGGCATAAGCACGTACATGTACGTGATTTGCCTCCCGCGGGTCGGGGGCCCGATCGGGCCCCCGCCCGGTGCCTGCGGCGGTCGGTTTTCGTTCGGGAGCGATCCCGGACGAGGGGACGGCCATTCATTCATGGCCACCCCCTCGCGATCGCTCCCGACGAATAGAAATCCCCGGTGACATCACTTCCTCTCCTGTAATGTAAACACAGGAGAGGAAGTGATGTATTCTCTCCTCCGTGTCGGTATTTTTCGTTCCGACACGGAGGAGAGCGGATCAGTGAGTTGCACCAACACATCCCACACACAGTAGAACATGCCAGGCACACTCACACCCCCCCTTTACCCCCCGATCACCCCCCCAATTACCCCTGCCCCCCAGTCACAGTGACACCAATGTCATTTTTTTTTTTTTTTTTTTTTTTTTTGCATTGGTGTCATTTGTGACTGTAATAACTGTTAGGGCAGTTAGAGTTAGCCCCCTTTAGTTCTAATGTACCCCCCTAACCCCCCCAATAAAGGTTTAACCCCGTGATCACCCCCCGTCGCCAGTGTCACTAAGGCTGGGTTCACATTGCAGCGGTTTATGAGAACGAATGTGATTCGCACCGCACTGCAGTGCAAATCACATCCGATCTCTGTGCGATTCGAGTTCAGCCATTCGCCGCACCCGCCGCACCCGCCACACCCGCCGCACCCGCCGCAAATTCGCACGGGACCCTTTTTTTGGCCCGCAGCAGAATCGGATCGCATGGGTGTTCACACCATGCGATCCGAGTTTGCAGATCGCACTGCGATATGCGAACTGATCTGGGGGTGTCAGTAACATTTCACTGACACTCCCAGCAGTTCGCATAGGGCAGTGTGAACTGCCGCCGGGAGGCATGCGATGCGGGAACCCGCCGCGGATTCGCGGCGTTTCCGCATCGCTCCAGTGTGAACCCAGCCTAATAAGCGATCATTTTTCTGATCGCCGTATTAGTGTCCCAGGTGACGCTAGTTAGGCAGGTAGGTATTTAGGTTCGCCGCAGCTTTTTATAGCGCCAGGGACCCCCATATACTACCGCATAAAGCCCCCTGATTGCCCCCTAGTTAACCCTTTCACCAGTGATCACCATATAACTGTTACAGGTGACGCTGGTTGGTTAGTTATTTTTTTATAGTTTCAGGGCACCCGCCATTTATTACCTAATAAAGGTTTAACCCCCTGATCACCCGGCGGGTGTCATTTGTGACTAATAACTGTTAGGGCAGTTAGGGTTAGCCCCCTTTAGTTCTAAGGTACCCCCCTAACCCCCCCAATAAAGGTTTAACCCCGTGATCACCCCCCGTCGCCAGTGTCACTAAGGCTGGGTTCAGATTGCAGCGGTTTGAGAACGGATGTGATTCGCACTGCAGTGCAAATCACATCCGATCTCTGTGCGATTCGAGTTCAGCCATTCGCCGCACCCGCCACACCCGCCGCACCCGCCGCAAATTCGCACGGGACCCTTTTTTTGGCCCGCAGCAGAATCGGATCGCATGGGTGTTCACACCATGCGATCCGAGTTTGCAGATCGCACTGCGATATGCGAACTGATCTGGGGGTGTCAGTAACATTTCACTGACACTCCCAGCAGTTCGCATAGGGCAGTGTGAACTGCCGCCGGGAGGCATGCGATGCGGGAACCCGCCGCGCATTCGTGGCGTTCCCGCATCGCTCCAGTGTGAACCCAGCCTAATAAGCGATCGTTTTTCTGATCGCTGTATTAGTGTCACAGGTGACGCTAGTTAGGCAAGTAGGTATTTAGGTTCGCCGCAGCTTTTTATAGCGCCAGGGACCCCCATATACTACCGCATAAAGCCCCCTGATTGCCCCCTAGTTAACCCTTTCACCAGTGATCACCATATAACTGTTACAGGTGACGCTGGTTGGTTAGTTATTTTTTTATAGTTTCAGGGCACCCGCCATTTATTACCTAGTCTCACTAGTGTACCCCTAAATTTAGGGGTGTCTACTTTCCAAAATGGGGTCATTTGGGGGGGGTTTGTGCCATCTTGGCATTTTATGGCCTTCAAAACTGTAACGCCCTTAGAAAGCCTGAAGGCGGTGCTTGGTTTTCGGGGCCCCGTACGCGGCTAGGCTCCCAAAAAGTCCCACATATGTGGTATCCCCGTACTCAGGAGAAGCAGCAGAATTTATTTTGGGGTGTCATTTCACATATGCCCATGGCATGCGTGAGCAATATATCATTTAGTGACAACTTTGTGAAAAAAAAAAAAAAAAAAAAAAAAGTTTGTAATTTTCCCGCAACTTGTGGCAAAATATAAAATATTCCATGGACTCAACATGCCTCTCAGCAAATAGCTTGGGGTGTCTACTTTCTAAAATGGGGTCATTTGTGGGGGTTTTGTGCCATCTTGGCATTTTATGGCCTTCAAAACTGTAATAGGTAGTGAGGAGTGAAGTCAAATATTTACGCCCTTAGAAAGCCTGAAGGCGGTGCTTGGTTTTCGGGGCCCCGTACGCGGCTAGGCTCCCAAAAAGTCCCACATATGTGGTATCCCCGTACTCAGGAGAAGCAGCAGAATTTATTTTGGGGTGTCATTTCACATATGCCCATGGCATGTGTGAGCAATATATCATTTAGTGACAACTTTGTGAAAAAAAAAAAAAAAAAAAAAAAGTTTGTAATTTTCCCGCAACTTGTGGCAAAATATAAAATATTCCATGAACTCAACATGCCTCTCAGCAAATAGCTTGGGGTGTCTACTTTCTAAAATGGGGTCATTTGTGGGGGTTTTGTGCCATCTTGGCATTTTATGGCCTTCAAAACTGTAATAGGTAGTGAGAAGTGAACTCAAAAATTTACGCCCTTAGAAAGCCTGAAGGCGGTGCTTGGTTTTCGGGGCCCCGTACGCGGCTAGGCTCCCAAAAAGTCCCACATATGTGGTATCCCCGTACTCAGGAGAAGCAGCAGAATTTATTTTGGGGTGTCATTTCACATACGCCCATAGCATGTGTGAGCAATATATCATTTAGTGACAACTTTGTGTAAAAAAAAAAAAAAAATTTTTTTTTTGTCATTATTCAATCGCTTGAGGCAAAAAAATAAAATATTCAATGGGCTCAACATGCCTCTTATCAATTTCCTTAGGGGGTCTACTTTCCAAAATGGGGTCATTTGGGGGGGTTTTGTACTGCCCTGCCATTTTAGCACCTCAAGAAATGAGATAGGCAGTCGTAAACTAAAAGCTGCGTAAATTCCAGAAAACGTACCTTAGTTTGTAGATGTGACAACTTTTGCGCAAACCAATAAATATACAATTATTGACTTTTTTTTTACCAAAGACATGTGGCTGAATACATTTTGGCCTAAATGTATGACTAAAATTGAGTTTATTGGATTTTTCTAATAACAAAAAGTAGAAAATATCATTTTTTTTCAAAATTTGCGGTCTTTTTACGTTTATATCGCAAAAAATAAAAATCGCAGAGGCAATCAAATACCATCAAAAGAAAGCTCTATTTGTGGGAAGAAAAGGACGCAAATTTTGTTTGGGTACAACATTGCATGACCGCGCAATTACCAGTTAAAGCAGCGCAGTGCCAAAGTGTAAAAAGACCTCTGGTCATTTACCAGCAAAATGGTCCGGTCTGAAAGTGGTTAAAGTGACGCAGTGCCGAATCGCAAAAAAAAATGGCCTGGTCATTAAGCAGCCAATTCTTCCGGGGCTGAAGTGGTTAAGATTTAACTGAAACTGACTTTAGCACGGTTGCAGTGCTTGCTGGATTGTATTTGCTTTTCACTCACTAATTACACTGGCCGGCTATTAGAGGTGAATGGCTCATTATGGTTTTCCTTTTGGAATGGAGAATAAATGCTCCTCTGTAGGGGGGGGTGAGTGGGACACACGGACGCGGGGCTCTCCTGGGTGTGAATGTAGAGCTCTGTACTCGTCTCCTCATCTTCTTCTTCTTCTTCTTCATCATCTTCATCATCATCTTCTTCATCATCATCATCATCATCATCATCATCATCTTCTTCTTCATCATCATCTTCTTCTTCATCATCATCTTCTTCATCATCATCATCTACTTCTTCATCTTCTTCTTCATCATCTTCTTCTTCTTCTTCATCATCATCTTCATCATCTTCTTCATTTTCTTCTTCTTCTTCTTCATCTTCTTCTTCTTCTTCTTCTTCTTCATCATCTTCATCATCATCTTCTTCTTCTTCTTCTTCATCTTCTTCTTCTTCTTCTTCTTCTTCATCATCATCATCTTCTTCTTCTTCTTCTTCTTCTTCATCTTCTTCTTCTTCTTCTTCTTCTTCTTCTTCATCATCATCATCATCATCTTCATCATCATCTTCTTCATCATCTTCATCATCATCATCTTCTTCATCTTCTTCTTCTTCTTCTTCAAGAAGATGAAGAAGATGAAGAAGAAGAAGAAGAAGAAAATGAAGAAGATGATGAAGATGATGATGAAGAAGAAGAAGAAGATGAAGAAGTAGATGATGATGATGAAGAAGATGATGATGATGAAGAAGAAGAAGATGAAGAAGAAGATGATGATGATGAAGAAGAAGAAATAGAAGAAGAACGGAAGGCGGCGGCGAGTAAACACAAAATGCAATTTGTAAATGAAGGTGTTTATTATTAAAGGTGAAAAAAAATCCAAACCATCATGGCCCTGTGTGAAAAAGTGATTGCCCCCTAAACCTAATAACTGGTTGGGCCACCCTTAGCAGCAACAACTGCAACCAAGCGTTTGCGATAACGTGCAATGAGGCTTTTACAGCATCCTGGAGGAATTTTGGCCCACTCATCTTTGCAGAATTGTCCTAATTCAGTTACATTAGAGGGTTTTCGAGCATGAACGGCCTTTTTAAGGTCATACCACAACATCTCAATAGGATTCAGGTCAGGACTTTGGCTAGGCCACTCCAAAGTCTTCATTTTGTTTTTCTTCAGCCATTCGGTGGTGGACTTGCTGGTGTGTTTAGGATCATTGTCCTGCTGCAGAACCCAAGTTTGTTTCAGCTTGAGTACACGAACAGATGGTCGGACATTCTCCTTCAGGATCTCTTGGTAGACAGCAGAATTCATAGTTCCTTTTATCACGGCAAGTCTTCCAGGTCCTGAAGCAGCAAAACAGCCCCAGACCATCACACTACCACCACCATATTTTACTGTTGGTATAATGTTCTTTTTATGAAATGCAGTGTTCCTTCGTGTGTACGCGGCCTAAGGTGTAAGCGTGACTCATGATATCTGAGACTCAATGTTCCCACAAAATGTATATTTTCTAATTCAATTGTTGTTAATGAATGAGTTAATGTTCCAATCCATGTTGAGCCCCCATGGGTGATAATATTTGAAGTTAAAGATCCACTGTGTTTCACGCCTAGAAATGCTTCTTTTTAAATTACTTCCTCGCCAATGGGGGGTATATTTTTCTTTCGCCATATGACCTCCAGTGTAGAGGGATCTTTAAGATGGCAACCTGAGAAATGCTTTGATAAACTATCACCCACAAAGCCCTTTTTGACATTGGCCAAGTGTTCACCCACTTTAATCCCCAATGTACGGGTGGTCCTCCCCACACACTGGAGACCACACTAACATCTAAGTAAATACACCACCCCCTTGGTATGGCAGATAATGAAATCTTTAACTGCATACTCCCTGGAGGTAACACCTAAAGTAAAGGTAGAGGTTTTGATGGCTCTAGAGTTAAGGCATACCTTGCATCTTCTGCAGGGGTAAAATCCCTTTAGATTGCCAAACATGATGGATATATTAGGTCTTTCTACTGGGTTTGGGGCCACTATGTCCTTTAATGTACGAGCTCTCCTAATGAACATTTTAGGATTTTCCCCTTCTAATTTAATCTGCGATAACATTTATACACTGCATAGTGTCTATTTTCCTAGGTTTATCAAGATTCTTGTTAATCTTTGACAGGTAATATATTGTTGGTACTCTTGGAGCAAGCAGTGAAAAAAACATTTTCTCCTTCTCATCAACAATGCCCTTTTTGTATCTGTTTTCAATTAGTCTTTCCAACGGTCTTTTATATAAATTAGTGGGATCCCTCTTCAAAACTTCATATGTGCCCGTATCAGATAAAAGATTATTCATCTCTGCTAAATAGTCTTCTCTCTTGAGTAGAACAATACCGCCCCCCCCCCCCCCCCCCCCCCGCCCTTATCAGCAGGGCATGTAACAAGATTATTGTGGTCACATAAGGCTCTGACACCATTATGAAAATCACCTCGTTTGCTTCTTCCAAGTCCTTTAGTACAAGATCCTTGAAAATAACTAAGTTTCCACCAGCATTTCCAGGGGGATTGAAAAGAGAAGCATTTCTTAAACCAATGTGTACACATTCTGTTCTCTGATTGGAATTCAAATTCCTTACAACCAGATTTGACAAAAAATGCCTTTTAATACTGAGCTTTCTTATGTAATTATTTCAGGGCCGTCTATAATATTGATTGGACCCTGTTAGCCCTTGTACACACGGTCGGAGATTCCGACAACCAAATCCGTCGGATTTTGTCCGAAACTGTTGTATACACACGGTCGGACGAAGTTGTCGGAAAATCCGATCGTTCAGAACGTGATGAGGTTATTTCGTTACAACGGGACTACGTTCAGGCTAGTAGCCAATAGCTTTGATGTAGGAATTTGATCTGAGCATGCGTGGCACTTTGTCCGATCGGAATTCTCTACACATGATCGGAGTATTGGAGCATTTTGTCGGAAAATATTTCCGGCAAGTTGTAAAATTTGGTCCGACGGATATTCCGACGGAAACAGTCCGATGCAGACCACACACAGTCGGAATATCCGACAAAACGCTCCGATCGGACACATTCCGTCTGAATCTCCGATCCTGTGTACAAGGGCTTAGAGATTTTGAGTTTATTACTATTTTAAGTGATAAAAGTTTTTGAAATCTATATGAAACACATGAATGTTATAATGTAATTGTAATGTTAGGCCGCGTACACACGCGGGGACTGTTCGCTCAACTTTGTTCGTCAAACAGTTTCAGCGGACAGTCCGCTCAAAATTAGCATGGACGGACATGGCCACACACGACGAACGAACAGTCCGCTGAAACCGTGCGCGATGACGTGAACGGCACGTACGACGGGACTAGAAAACGACATCCTATACACTGCAATGCAAACTTCGGCGTATAAATTCTTTCTGAGCATGCGCGGAACTTAGTTTGACGAACAAGCCTACACACGAGGGGACTGTTCGCTGAAACAAAGTTTCAGCGGACAGTTTTTCGGAAATTCCGAAAAACTTTGTTCAGCAGACTGTTCGCTGAAACTGTCCGCTGAAGCCCACACACGAGCGGACTGTCCGCCGAAACACTGTTCAGCGGACAAGGTTGAGCGAACAGTCCGCCCGTGTGTACGCGGCCTTAGTTTCTGGAGGTTACTGTCAGAGGATAGAGAAAAGTAGCTTTGCTATGTATGTACTTCTATTCTGAGTTACTAAGTCAGGACAATGGGTGGAGTTATGTAACTTAACTATAGACTGAAGCCATATAAGCATATATGCAAGAATGGGCGTTACGCTCGTAAAATGCTGACATAACATTATGAATCAGTATAAGAATCCAAGAGGGTTGAATGGCGAGTTAGGGAAGAGATTAGGAAAGGAAGGAACCTTACACTCTTCAAGAATGTAACATCTATCTCTACCTCCTTCTAAAGCTATCATCCCCTTACCATGTTACCACTTACCAGCTGTCATTATGTAAGTCTTGTTTTTGCTATGTGAAGAATAAAAACATTTATTGAATATTGTACGAACTAAGGATTCTTCAATTTCTACTATGAAACAAATTCCTAACAGACCCTTGGTCAAAAAATTTCTTGGGCCCCCCCATACAATCAGATCAGACAATGATTGCGATTGGTTGCCAGAGGTTACAGCACATTGGTGTTTTTATTCTTTGTATATTTATTTATAATTATGTTTAATTTGTATGTAGCACCGTGGCCCTGTGAGATACGACAGTTCGTTCTACTGTATGTTCTTACTTGTAGTAGAATGACAATAAAGCTTGACTTGGACTTGCATATCATTACCGTTTGCTGACTGGTTGCTAGAGGTTACAACACACATTACGGCTCACTGATTAGTTGCTAGAGGTTACAGCACACATTACAGCTCACTGATTAGTTGCTAGAGGTTACAGCACATGATTTCTGCATGTTGGTTGCTAGAGCTTACTGTACAGTAATAATTCTCACTGATTGGTTGCTAAAGGTTACAGCACATCATCTCCTCACTGCCTGCACACCACGGACTGGGGAGTTCAGCGCACCCATCAATAGACAAAAAACTACTAGGTATCCTAGAGCTCCTGGGATCAGTGGCAGTGCTGGGGGGGGGGGGGGGGGGAGGGGAGGGTGTGATCAATGGCAATGCTGATTTTTTTACAAACTACCAATATAAAGAGGAATTTCAACACTGGCCACCAATTTAATAGGAGTTTACACTGACCACTAACGTAATAGTGGTTTACACTGACCATTAATGTAATAGAAGCATTCACAGTAACCACCACATAAGAAGGGATTTACACTGACCACTAATGTAAGGGGAACATTCAAACTGGCCACTGGTGTGAATGAAAGGATTCTACACAAAAGCACCAATGTAATGAGAAGATTTACATTGACCACCAATGTAACTGAGACATTTAGCCTTCATTCATATTTATATGTGTCGGGAACGCATGCAAAATCGCTTTCCTGACACCACAGAAACGCGTTGCCCTTTAGCAGATACACAGCAGCCCCATTAATTGTTAATGACACCCTCACACATCTGCTGACATGTGTCTTGGCACCGTGTGATTTTGAAAAAGGGTTAGGGACTTTCTTCTGCATTTATAGCTCATAGAACAGCCATTGAAATGAATGGGCTGCCCTACACTCTACCTACATCTTTATCCACCCTGTCAGTACACCTTTGCATCCTAAAACCCCTTCTAACATCTGCACCTCAAACCTCCCCCATCCTCTCCCCTTTAATTCTACCTGCCTCCTCTGCTCATCTTTGCACCCACCTTCCTTAGCTCTATACATCCCCTTCTCACCTGTGCACCCCAAACTGTAATTCCTTCTCTGCCTACCTCTGAACAACCCACACTACCCTCCCCTTCCCCCCACCAATTTGCTTAACTTTGCAGAACAGGCTGATGTTAGGCTTAATGATCACAGTTACAGGCAGGCAGGCATGTACTGGCCATCGGGACTCCCGGGAGTTTCCCGGTGGGCCGATGGCTCAGTGGGCCACTCTGATGTAAGGGGGCTGTTGATGGGACACTCTGATGTAAGGGGGGTGCTGATGGGACACTCTGATGCAAGGGGGTGCTGATGGGGCACTCCGATGTAAGGGGGCTGCCGATAGGACCAATAGGACACTCTGATGTAAGGGGGGTGCTGATGGGACACTCTGATATAAGGGGGCTGCCGATAGGACACTCTGATGTAAGGGGGGTGCTGATGGGACACTCTGATGTAAGGGGGTGCTGATGGGACACTCTGATGTAAGGGGGTGCTGATGGGACACTCTGATGTAAGGGGGTGCTGATGGGACACTCTGATGTAAGGGGTGCTGATGGGACACTCTGATGTAAGGGGGTGCTGATGGGACACTCTGATGCAAGGGGGTGCTTATGGGGCACTCTGATGTAAGGGGGCTGCCGATAGGACACTCTGATGTAAGGGGGGTGCTGATGGGACACTCTGATGTAAGGGGGCTGCTGATAGGACACTTTGATGTAAGGGGGTGCTGATGGGGCACTCTGATGTAAGGGGGTGCTGATGGGACACTCTGATGTAAGGGGTGCTGATGGGACACTCTGATGTAAGGGGGTGCTGATGGGACACTCTGATGTAAGGGGGTGCTGATGGGACACTCTGATGTAAGGGGGTGCTGATGGGACACTCTGAAGAAAGGGGTGGTGATGAGACACTCTGATGTAAGGGGCTGGTGATGGGACACTCAAAATGTAAGTGGGCCAGTCTGGATGAAGTCCAGGGCCAAATTTCTGTCCCAGTCCAGTCCTGCAGGCAGGACATTCAAGCAGGCCCCTTTACCTCCCCAGTGGGCAGAATTCAGTATTGGTGATGGTGGATATGACCGCAGGAGGGCATGATATGCATATGAATGCTGCCTCTATTTACATATGAATGTCACCTTTATTTACATATGAATGCTGCCGAGCACCACTATTTACATATGAATGCAGTCACTATTTACATATGAATGCCTTTATTTACATGTAAAAACAGGGTCTGCAGGTGAGTCATCCATAAATAACTATAGGGCAGAGCTGGGCAGCATTAGTAACAGAACTTCACACAGATATTGGGACACAGCACGGGACTAAAATGTCAAGGGACAAGGGAATTTAAACCAGGATAGTTGGCAAGTGTGAGGCAGCTGCTTTGGGTCTCACAACAATCACAGGGTCCAGGGCAGCTGCCCATTTTGCCCTGCCTTAAAGACGGCCCTGATTTATTTATGTCGATAAAGGTTTCAAACTTGTTAATGCTTCTCGCTGGCACACATTTCAGACCCTTATCAGGTGTAGATAATTCTGACTCTGTCAATTGTACATCACTTAGGTTAAAGATTCCCTCACCTTTTACCTTCCCTTTTCTTGGTGTGCCCTCTCCTCCCTGCTCTGCACGCCTTGTTTTTTTTGTTTTTTTTCCCATTTCCTTTGCCTAAAAAAACCCTGGGGTTTTCCACTCCATTCTTTGATGAGAATCATAGAATGATTCATAATCATCTTCCGCTATGTCACAACCATCATATAGAGGTTCAAAACGGTTATAAGTTGGGGCATGGGGGATTGGATAATGGTTAGGGGGTTCTCTATATCTACAAGTATAGTCTATGTCAGTGATGGCGAACCTTGGCACCCCAGATGTTTTGGAACTACATTTCCCATGATGCTCAGCTACACTGCAGAGTGCATGAGCATCATGGGAAATGTAGTTCTAAAACATCTGGGGTGCCAAGGTTCCCCATCACTGGTCTATGTCCATGGTTTTGGAATGAGATGTCCAACAAGCTCATATAGATGTGGTTGTAGGGTTTTTCCACTTTTGCTCATGTACAGACCTCAGACTGGGTTGGCAGTATTACCCCAGGTTCCTTTGCCTGTAAGGCACATGGCAGCCAGGTACACAGCAGTTCACAGTCACTCAAGTCAGAAAACAGGCAGTGTTTGGCTTTTTGTGGTTTATTTACTGGTATAACTTGGGAAAGGTGTTGGTGAGCCTCAGTATGTTAAAAAAAATAACGGAAATGTGATAGAGGACACCTCTAAATATTCTGTCTCTTCAGGGTGCACCTACCCTCTTGTATCTTGTCTCTGGTGAACTACAAGTCAGGGAACCCCTTTGTGAAGGTATATCCAGAGTCAGCATCCGGAGTGAGCTCTCCCAAAGGTAACAAGGACAGTCTCTAGGATTCTTAAGGCTTGAAATCACTGCCCCCTGGGTACTTTAATGTTCTCTTGTAGTACCAGCCTCTGTACTGAATGCCTCCAAGTCTAGACTTCCTGCACTGCTTTCAAGGACTCTAGAAGTGGGTCCCTGAGCTCTAGCTGGAGCTGGGACCCAGATGAATTTCTTCTAATCTGCAGCTAGCAGTCCAGAGTCCCTCAGCAAGGCTGGGTCTTCTCCCATAGGAATAAAGCCGCTGTTCCAGGCTCTAGACTATTTATGCACACCTCAGCCCCCTGCAGGTCATCCTCCCCGACCAGGAATTGGCTGAAGCTGCATTAATAATCAGCCCAGGGTTTGCTTCCCCCACCCACTACAGTATATTCCAGAACTTATCTGAATGTAGTGGGAAGTAGTTGAACCTGTACCAACAGACCCTAGAACAGCCAAAAGCAGTTGAACACTGCTTCTCTTTTAAAAGGGAACCAAAAGCTAAATTTGCCTCAACTATACCAACCTAGCTAGGAGGGTGCTACAGTAATAATGTATTTTGATACATCTGATGCATTTCTTAGTCACCTAAATAAAACATACCCTGTAAGGTCTGTATTTTGCAGTTGATGCCCATTAAAATCTAGTTAAAATCCTTACCAGAAGAGCGGAAGCTGTTGCAGCTGCAAAGGAGGCCCAACTCCACATTAAAGTGCATGGTTTTGGTGTTGGATGTCCAACCAGCTCATATACAGTATATGAGCTTATTGGACATCCGATATCAAAACCCATGCCCTCTAATGTGGAGTTGGGCCTCCTTTGCAGCTGCAACAGCTTCCGCTCTTCTGGTAAGGAATAGGACTAGTACAGGCCACAGTCGCTGCTCAACTCCTGCTGTATGACCTGTTTCACTCGCCCCCTGTCCTGCTGATAAGATGCCATCATCGGTAGGGAGGGAGACCCTAGAGAGGACAAGCTGGCTGGAACCTGCCAAAGGTATGACTGTGCAATGAAGGCGGAGAGCAAAAGCGGGGGGGTGACTGCAAGGGGCACTCTGATGGGAGGGGGGTGGCTGTGTGCTAGGGGCACTGTAATGTAAGGGGGCACTGTGATCTAAAGGTGAATGCACTGCAAAGGGCACTGTAATCATTACCTTTACATCACAGCCCCTCCTGTACATTTCAATGCACTCCCCTTTACATCACAGCCCCTCCTGTACATTGCAATGTAGTCCCCTTTACATCAGAGCCCCTACTGCACATTACAATTCAGTCCCCTTTAAATCACAGCCCCTCCTGTACATTTCAATGCAGTCCCCTTTACATCACAGCCCCTCCTTTACATTACAATGCAGACCCCTTTACATCACAGCCCCTCCTGTACATTGCAATGCAGTCCCCTTTACATCACAGCCCCTCCTTTACATTACAATGCAGACCCCTTTACATCACAGCCCCTCCTGTACATTGCAATGCAGTCCCCTTTACATCAGAGCCCCTCCTGCACATTACAATTCAGTCCCCTTTAAATCACAGCCCCTCCTGTACATTTCAATGCAGTCCCCTTTACATCACAGCCCCTCCTTTACATTACAATGCAGACCCCTTTACATCACAGCCCCTCCTGTACATTACAATGCAGTCCCCTTTACATCACAGCCCCTCCTGTACATTACAATGCAGTTCCCTTTACATCACAGCCCTTCCTTTACATTACAGTGCAGTCCCCTTTACATCACAGCCCCTCCTGTACATTTTAATGCAGTACCCTTTACATAACAGCCCCTCCTGTACATTTCAATGCAGTCCCCTTTACATCACAGCCCCTCCTGTACATTACAATGCAGTCCCCTTTACATCACAGCCCCTCCTGTACATTACAATGCAGTCCCCTTTACATCACAGCCCCTCCTGTACATTACAATGCAGTCCCCTTTACATCACAGCCCCTCCTGTACATTACAATGCAGTCCCCTTAACATTACAGCCCTTCCTTTACATTACAGTGCAGTCCCCTTTACATCACAGCCCCTCCTGTACATTTTAATGCAGTACCCTTTACATAACAGCCCCTCCTGTACATTTCACTGCAGTCCCCTTTACATCACAGCCCCTCCTGTACATTACAATGCAGTCCCCTTTACATCACAGCCCCTCCTGTACATTACAATGCAGTCCCCTTTACATCACAGCCCCTCCTCTACATTACAATGCAGTCCCCTTTAAATCACAGCCCTTCCTTTACATTACAGTGCAGTCCCCTTTACATCACAGACCCTCTTTCCAGTGCAGTCCTGGGATTACATTAATGTAAAGGGGACTGCACTGTCCAGGGGCACTATAATATTAATTTGGGGGGGGGGGGGGCGGTGGGTTGTGAGGTGATGGGGAACCGAAGACACTATGGAATTGCTTTAAATGGAGAACTGTGATGTAAAGGGGGACTGTGAACACTGCACTGATATAACTGTGCTGTAAAGGGGGTGAAGGGGGGCTGAGTAATGACTCCATGAATATATCAACCCCCCCTCCATGGAAAAATTGTCTGGTCCGGTCCCTGGCCCTGGTACCAAAAAGGATGAAGACCACTGATACAGTGTATCTTATACATTATGCCGGGCACATAGGATCCTTGTTTGTAGTTTAGCAATGATCTAGAATTAAAGGAAACCTCTTATAAGAGATGTGCTCATAGGGGTTCAGTTTCTGACCTCTTCTTCTGAGAATTCTAGTTTTCTGGCTGTCATGTTAATCCTCTGGCTTCATTACATCTTGAGTCACTATGTAACAAACATATAGATGAGGAATTCTGCGTTTTCCCCTTTCTGTTATTTGCTGCATGTTTGAGGCCAGACACAACCAGGCACCAAGCATTTTCAGCAATAGTTGATGAGAATGTATGTTTAAGGAGGCCTGTAGGGCTTTTTTACTTAACATTTTGCAAAAGCTCTACTAATTAGTACTGCTTTGAATAAAACAGGGGGTAAATCTCTTAAAGTGGTTGTATACTCATTTTTTTAAGTTTTACCTACAGGAAAGCCTATAATAAGGCTTACCTGTAGGTAAAAAAAAAAATCTCCTAAACCTGTACGGATTTAGGAGCGGCGCATGCGCACAAGGGGATTCTCGGCTGAAAGCCCGGCAGTGGCCAGACTCGGCCGGGATCAAATCTCCCTCGCATGCGCGGGAGTGATGATATGGCGGCTCCGCCACTCACAGCGCCGGAGCCGCGATACCCGGAAGAAACGCAGAGGGAGCATGTCAGCTCCCTCGACGTGGATCGGAGCAGATGTCGGGGCCTCGTTCTAAGGTAAGTATTTCATAATGAGCTAGTATGAGCTAGCTACCCTTCTGGTCTGGTATGGATATTAAGGGGAACCCTGCATCAATTTTTTTTTTAAAAATGCCGTGGGGGTCCCCCTAAAAATCCACACCAGACACCACACCAACCACACCAGGCAGGCCGCAGGAAAAGAGGGGGGGATGAGAGAGCCCCCCTCCTGGCCACATGCCCTCAACATTAGGAGGATGCTTTGGGGGTCTGTGACTCCTCAAAGCACCATGTCCTCATGTTGATGTGGACAAGGGCCTCATCCCCACAACCCTGGCCGGTGGTTGTGGGGGTCTGCGGGCGGGGGGCTTATCAGAATCTGGAAGCCCCCTTTAACAAGGGGACCCCCAGATCCTGCCCCCCTGTTTGAAATGGTAAGGGGGTACAAAAGTACCCTTACCATTTCACAAAGAAAGTGTAAAAATGGTTAAATAAGACAAACACACTTTTGAAATATTCCTTTATTAAAAATAAAAAAAAGATTCCAGCGATGGTAATCCAATCTTGCCATCCAGCGACGGATGATCATCTCTCCGGGGTCCAGCGATGGCTGATCTGATCCAACGACAGGGGATTTCTCAGTCCAGCGCTGTCCATACATGCATCCATCTTCTGTCTCCACTGCCAAGACACTGCGAGGATCCCAGCGCCTGACGTTTCTTATATTAGGAGGGCGGGGCCATCCGTCACCTGACCCTGTCCCCTCTGACACTAGTGAGGGAAGCCATGGGGTTCCCCAGTGATGTATGGGTGACCCCGCCCCCCTCTGATGTAACATACCTGACTAACAGACTGGCCCCCGACATACCACTGGCCCCCGACTAACAGACTGGCCCCCGACATACCACTGGCCCCCCGACTAACAGACTGGCCCCTGACATCCCATTGTTGCCGCGCAGAGATTTGAACCAACTGTGGCGCCGCCCACTACACTTCACACACACTGGCAGTGGTTGTGGGCGGCGCCACAGCATCTCTATTGAAGACCAGCTTCTGGTCTTCTTAAAAATGGCGTCCGGCGGAGACACTGTCTCCGCTGGTCGCGGACCTCTAGCGGCCGACGGCGAAAAAAGGGGAAATTTGAATTTACCGGGACAAACCGAATTTCCCGGGACATTTCCCGGGGGGCCGGGAAATTCGGGACCGTTGGCAACTATGCAAGTGCAAAGTTCACTTTAAATTGCACTGAAAGTGCACTTGGAAATGCAGTCGCTGTAAATCTGAGGGGTAGATTTGAAATGGGGGAGAGCCCTGCTGATTTTATCATCCAATCATGTACAAGCCAAAATGCTGTTTTTTATTTTCCTTGCATGTCCCCCCTCGGATCTACAGCGACTGCACTACCAAGTGCACTTTCAGTGCAATTTCAAGTGCACTTTGCACTTGTAGTTTGCACTTGTAGTGCAAAGTGAAGTTGTCTTTAGTAAATAACCCACAATGTGATTTCCATTGTAGTGTATGGTAGAACGACAGCAAACGCAGGAGAACATGCACTAGTGTGGACGAGGCTAACATAGAAACATAGAAACGTGAAGGCAGAAAAAGACTGAGCAGTCCACCGAGTCTGCCCACTTTTTATTTATTTTTTTATGTTTTTTTGTTTTGTTTTTCGTAAAAGACCAAAAGGGAGAAAATAAGAGAAACATATTGCTCTTCAGGGGCCATAGGGTTCTGTTCAGACTTGTGCAAGGGCCTCTGCGCATGTGTGTCGCTGGAAGGACAGCCCATTCATTTCAGAAATTCCCCAACGCTTTTTTGAAGACTTGCGGCACTGAATTGAATGGTGCTGTGGAACCATGCGTTTTAGGGCATGTGAAATTCATCTGCTGATACATGGGGGTGCCACCAAGAATGTATAGCACCCTCACATCTCTGCTGAAGTGCAGTGCGTTTCTCTGCGGGTCAGGAATGCGCATAATATTGAACACCTTTCCCACTTGCAGTGCTGTCAACCTAAACTAAGTCTAAGGCCGACCATACACTGAGCAAAAGAAATCTGCTTGATTCCCCCATCAACACACACAGGGGTTTATTTACTAAAGGCAAATCCACTGTGCACTACAAGTGCACTTGGAAGTGCAGTCGCTGTAGATCTGAGGGGGACATGCAAGGAAAATAAAAAACAGCATTTTTGATTGTACATGATTGAAAGATAAAATCAGCAGAGCTTCCCCTCCCTGCAAATCTTCCCCTCAGATCTAAAGCGACTGCACTTCCAAGTGCACTTGTAGTGCAAAGTAGATTTGTCTTTAGTAAAGCAACCCCACAGTGTTTATGCAGGAATCCCTCCTTCTGGGCTATTGTATTTTCCTTGGGGGGTTACGTTCCCGCCGGTAGTAAGACAGTGATTATGGGACTATAGCAGCCGCTAGTGATAACTGCATGTAAGATCCGGCACGCTGGTTGTACCCAAGTTGGTAGATGAATCGACTTGGTAAATTCAGCCTGCCCATACGCGGTTTGAATCTCAGATTTAAACCACGTATGGCCTGCCTTAGTTTACACTTGCGGTTGGGGGTGGGCGGTAAACATAGGCGGTTATGCTGCATTTTAACAGCTCCCCTCAAGCTGCAAAGGCAAAAATCAATTCCCTCTGTTGCGTTTCAAACCGGACCTATTTAAAACGAATGGGGCTGCACAGCACCGAATGTGGTCGCGGGGCGGCTGCACGGGGTTAAAACAGGCGGTGCGGAGGTGTCATGACACCTTCTCTTCGCCTGTCAAATGCCCTCCGAAAAGCAACCTACAACCAATCGCTTTTACAGAGCGCAATGCGAGACGCTAGTGTAAAGTAGTCCTTAAGTGAAAAGTAGATTGGAATGTAAATAAATGGCACACCTCATAAACTTTATTATAACTTTAATATACGTTTTTTATTGTATTATTTATATTATTTCTTAAGTAGTCCTAAGTGAAATGTAGCTTGAAATGTAAATAAATGGCACACCTCATAAACTTTATCATAACTATAATATATTCATTATAATTATCAAATCACCCCCATCAAATCATTCTCTGCAGCTATTACCTTTTGTACCACCACCCCCTCCCTTTAGAATGTAAGCTCTACGAGCCGGGCCCTCCTGTAGCTTTTGTATTGTACTGTAATTGTGTTGTCCCCCCTATACATTGTAAAGCGCTGTGTAAACTGTTGGTGCTATATAAATCGTTATTAATAATAATAATAATAATAATAATAATAATATACATTTTTATTTTATTATTTATATTATTTCTTAAGTATTCCTAAGTGACATGTAGATTGTAATGTAAATAAATGGCACATAAACTTTATCATAACTATAATATATTCATTATAATATACGTTTTTATTTTATTATTTATATTATTTCTTTTCATATATTTAAACAGCTATCGCCATTATGTACACAAAATGGCGGCATCCGCATCGACTTCACTGCCCTCAGTTTAAGCTCATCTGCTGTCTGACCAATCAGCTCTCTCGGCAGCAGACTGTACCATTTACTCCCTTCTGAGAGTTGGGCCCGCCTCACTCCCCCTTTCCCTGCTCTATGCCGACCAAGCACATTTTTACACTCCCAAATCCTGCAAATCACAGTGGGATTATATTCCCGTGCTGCTGGGAAGAAAATAAGGGCTAGAGCTAGGGAGATATCGGGGGAATGTAGTTTGTGTCCTCCCCTCTTCTTTCGGGAGGTGGTATTTCCTCTCAGGAGATGAGGAGATGAGGAGAGGGAAGGGCTGTGGGACACTATTGCGGCCGGTGTTGTGCCATATAGTGTCCGGCCATCATATAGCGTCCGCCCCGTACTGCGCATGCGCAGTACGGAGCAGACGAAGCTTCGGAAAATCTCCGAAGTTGAACGGCGCCTGCGTCGGGGGTGGAGGTGGTGGCCCCACCATCCAAGCGGATATAGGGTTGTGAATATTAGAGGGCCCCTCGTGGGCGAGCTTAGCTCGCCACGCTTCGGGCTCCGGCTTGCTGCGCTCGGCTCTTTTATATTCCTACTCTATGTCCACTTGGAGAGTGGGGATGGAACCTGGACTCACGGCACAGATGCCGTTCATCCTCGGCAATTTTCGGAATCTGTGTTGCGCAGTACACAGCGGACACTATCACTACACTATCGGATGACAATATCGGAGGTCCATGTATGCTCAGGGCTAGATTAAGAGCATCATGGGTCTGGTGCTGAGGATTTTGGGGGCCTTTTTATGGAAACAAAATAAAAAAGTCAAACAATTTTTCGCTAAAACAAATTAAATATACTCTCACCAGTAATACCAGCTGTGCAGCCTTTGAGCAGCAGCAACACCACCAATACCACCTGCTATGCAGTCTGTCACCAGCAGCAACATAGGAGACCACATTTCCAAACTGCCATTCAGGGATGTAGTCTTTGGGTTGATGGGTAAATTGGCAGTGGGGGTGATTTGTCAGGCAAATGGCTGGTGTTAACACTTAAAATCATCCTGACACCATACTTGAAATAGCGTCACGATGATCAAATTCCATTATTTCTATTACTACATTGTAATATATAGTGAAATAGTTCCACTCACCATAATGCAGAATCAGCTTGTCACTTGCCACCAGATGCAGCTTGTTACCTTGCAACCCATATCCTGCCACCAGATTCAGTGTATCACTTTCCACAGCTGCCTGCTACCAGATGCAGTGTGCCACTTGCCACCAGCAGCCTGCCACCAGATACAGTGTGCTTCTTGCCACCAGCGCCTGCCACCAGATACAGTGTGTCACTTGCCACCAGCAGCCTGCCACCAGATACAGTGTGCCACTTGCCACCAGCAGCCTGCCACCAGATACAGTGTGCCACTTGCCACCAGCAGCCTGCCGCCAGATGCAGTGTGCCACTTGCCACCAGCAGCCTGCCACCAGATACAGTGTGCCACTTGCCACCAGCAGCCTAAAATCAGACACAATGTGCCACTTGCCACCAGCAGCCTGCCACCAGACACAGTGTGCCACTTGCCACCCACAGCCTGCCACCAGATTCAGTGTGCCACTTGCTACCAGCGGCCTGCCACGAGATACAGTGTGTCCCTTGCCAACAGCTACCTGCCACCAGATACAGTGTGCTACTTGCCACCAGCAGCCTGCCACCAGGTGCAGTGTGCCACGTGTCAGCAGCAGCCTGCCACCAAATACAATGTGTCACTTGCCACCGACAGCCTGCCACCAGATACAGTGTGCACCTTGCCACCTGCAGCCTGCCACCATATACAGTGTGCCACTTGCCACCATCTAGTGTGCCACTTGCCACCAGCAGCCTGCCACCAGATACAATGTGCTACGTGCCACCAGATACAGTGTGCCACTTTCCTCATCTTTCTCTTTAAACTCTTGTTTAACAACAAACTTATAATCCCCGAGGTTTCCACTCTGAAAGATAAAAATAAGACATTCATTGTAACAAACATACTGGTGTATAAATCATAACTGCCAATAATTGTCAGTCATCTACCTGATAAGGGTGAGGGATGGTGGGACCTTCCTGTGTGGACTCCGGGGAATACAGAGGACGGGGACATCTCTCTAGGGGGTTCTCATTACTGGATCCATCTGTAGGAAACACACACACTGACTGAATACATTGTTTCTATGTGTTTATCAGATGATGGAGAATCTACAGTAGGTGGACCCTCCGTACCGATCTCTCCTTTACTATACAGTTTCCTCTTACCGGGTGATGTGAGGGGCGGCTGATTCTCCATCATGATATCCTTGTGTCCTTCTAAATACTCCCACTCCTCCATGGAGAAATAGACACTGACATCCTGACACCTTATAGGAACCTGACACACACAATGATACAGTCACCATCCAGACACATCCCTTGTCTGTTACTGGATAATGCCCCAAAATTCCCAGCGCCGCTCACCTCTCCTGTCAGGAGCTCCGTCATCTTCTGGGTGACTTCTAGAACCTTCTGCATGTTGTGTCTGTCAGGTTTTAGGGAGTCACATGGAGGCAATGTGATGGTCATATGATCACCTGGCCTTATTGGAGTAAAACTCTGTATTGGAGAACCAATAGGAATATCATGTTAGAATCCCAGAATCCTCCTCACCTTTCCGGTCAGGTCTGTATTTTATTAACCACTTACAGACCGGACCATTTTGCTGGTCAAAGACCAGACCACTTTTTTTTGCGATTCGGCACTGCGTCGATTTAACTGACAATTGCACGGTCGTGCGACGTGGCTCCCAAACACAATTGACGTCCTTTTTTCCCACAAATAGAGCTTTCTTTTGGTGGTATTTGATCACCCCTGCGGTTTTTATTTGTTGTGCTATAAACAAAAATAGAGCGACAATTTTGAAAAAAACGCATTATTTTTTACTTTTTGTTATAATAAATATCCCCCAAAAATATATAAAAAAAAATGTTTCCCTCAGTTTAGGCCGATACGTATTCTTCTACATATTTTTAATTAAAAAAATCACAATAAGTGATTATTGATTGGTTTGCGCAAAAGTTATAGCGTTTACAAAATAGGGATAGTTTTATGGCATTTTTATTAATAATTTTTTATTATTTTTTTTTTTACTAGTAATGGCGGTGATCAGCAATTTTTATTGTGACTGCGACATTGCGGCGGACACATCGGACATTTTTGACATATTTTTGGGACCATTGTCATTTATACAGTAATCACTGCTATATAAATGCAGTGATTCCTGTGTAAATGACACTGGCAGTGAAGGGGTTAACCAGTGGGTGGCAGTGTAGGGGTTGAGTGTTCCTAGGGGAGGTGTTACTAACTGTGGGGGGTTGGGCTTTCATTTAGTGAACACTGATCTCTGATCCAATCACATGGAGCAGAGATCAGCGTCACTAGTTGCTAGGCAGAATGGGGAAATGCTGTTCACACGGCATTTCCTCCATTCAGCCGTCCCTTGAGATGATCGCGGGTATGCCCACGGCGATCGAGTCCGCGGGACCCGCGACCAGACTCACGGGGGTCCCGACCGGCACGCGAGAGGGGGACGAGAGAGAGAGAGCAGGGATGAGAGAGAGAGGGGATGAGGGAGAGAGAGGGGAGAGAGAGAGAGGGGACGAGAGAGAGAGGGGACGAGAGAGAGAGGGGACGAGAGAGAGAGGGGGCGAGAGAGAGGGGACGAGAGAGAGAGAGAGAGAGAGGGGTATACAGGAAGATGTACAGAGAGAGAGAGAGGGGGGTATACAGGGAGGTATACAGAGAGATATACAGAGAGAGAGGTATACAGGCAGATATACATGTGGAATCCCAGGAATACAGAGGATGGGGACATCTCTCTGGGGGATTTCTGTAGCTGGATGACTCCACCATGATGTCCTGGTACAGATCTTTGTGTTCTTTTGAAAACTCTGACTCCTCCATCACCCCATCCGCATCCTCCTCCTCTTTTTTATCTCTTCTTTAACATTGACCTGTGTGGAATCCTGGGAATACATAGGATGGGGACCTCTCTCTGGGGGGGGGGGGGTTCCGGGTATTAGGTGGCTCCATCATAATCTTGTGTCCTTCTGAAAACTCTTCCATCACTCCATACTCCTCATCCTCCTCATTATACTCTTCTTTATCAACAATAATATCATCCCCGAGGTTTCCACTCTAAAAAATTTAATAAAACATTAATTGTAACAAACATACTTGTGTACAAATCATAACTACCAGTAATTGTATACAGATTCCACCGGCCCCTCCTCTCTTCAAGTCCGTCCGAGGTGATGACAGATCTGGTCCCTGCAAAGTAGCGGTCATTTTACCTCTCGTGGCATGCTCCTCCCCACCGGCCCCTCCTTCCATCCTGTCCACCCTAGAAGCACCTGGGGTGGACGGAAGGGAAGGAGGGGCTGGTGGGGAAGAGGGTGTCATGAGGTAAAATGACCGCCACTTTGCAGGGACCAGATCTACCCGTCAACTAGCTGTGATTGGCAACATGCCACCTCATCAGTGCCTACCAGAGCAACCTCAGTGTCCACCAGCGGACACCCCCCTGCCCTGGCCACAGACAGAAAGACGGAGCAGCTTGAGCTCAGGCTGCTCTGTCTGTGACAGGCCCAACCGGGAGATCGCCCGGCGCTCGCGGGTGTTCGGGAGCCCACAGTCAAATGCGGGAGACTTGAGAAGTCTGTATGATTTTCAAGAAGATGGAGGTTTAATGCCGACATACCATTGAACGGTAAAACATTTGTTGTGTGGAGATCCATGTGTGTCTCAGTCTTGGTCCTGTTAGTTGGCATGAAGGTGGGCAAACAAGGACGATAAGATTGTGATTAGAGACATGGATTGTATTCTTCTTCCAACGTTAACAGGACCTTCCATAATCACCAAACATGTAAATTGGTAAAAGTGAAACACTTGCCGACCTTCTCACACAGATATACCGCGACAGGTCGGCTCTCCTGCATGAACTTACGTACCTGTACGTCAGCCCGCAAAAGCAGGATGGCGGTGCATGCGCCCACCTGCCCGCCCCCCCCCCACGGACTCAATGTCCGCTGGCGGACCGCGATCATGGCGAGGAGAGGCAGAACGGGGAACTGCCTATGTAAACAAGGCATTTTGCCATTCTACCTAGTGACATGGCAGGGATCTACTGTTCCCAGTGATCTCTGTCATGTTTCAGTAAGCCCACCCCCCCTACAGTTAGAATACGCTGAGGGAACACACTTAACCCCATGATCGCCCCCTAGTGTTAACCCCTTCCTTGCCAGTGTCATTTTTACATTGATTAGTGCATTTTTATAACACTGATCAATGTAATAATGTCACTGGTCCCCAAAAAGTGTCAATTGGGGTCAGATTTGTCTGCCGCAATGTTGCAGTCCTGCTAAAAATCGCAGATCGCTGCCATTACTAGTAAAGATAAAAAGTCCCCAAATCTATCCCTTAGTTTGTAGAGGCGATAACTTTTGCGGAAACCAATCAATATATGTTTATTGCAATTTCTTTTACCAAACATATGTAAAGGAATATATATCGGCCTAAACTAATGACTAAATAATATATATTTTTTGGATGTATATTATAGCAGAAAGTAAAGAAAATCGTTTTTCTTTTCAAAATGTACGCTTTTTTTATAGAGCGAAAAAATTTAAACCGCACAGGTGATCAAATACCACCAAAAGAACGCTCTATTTGTGGGGGAAAAAAGGATGTGGATTTTGTTTGGGTACAGTGTCATACAAACACGCAATTGTCAGCTAAATTGCCGCAGTTCCATATCGGCCTGGTCATTAAGGGGGTAAATCCTTCCGGGGCTGAAGTGGTTAAACAATTGCTTTTACAAACAAATCCAGTTTACAAAGTTAACTTAAGGAGAGCAATTTAACAAAATCGACAAAACCTCCCAAAAATATCTTGTATTTCTGCAAATTCCAGGCTCTACTTCCTGTAGTAGTGTCTATTTGTTGTTTGTTACATTAAAGTTCATTTAAAAATAAAAAAAGGTGTGGAGTTGTGGAGGACACATGCTTCTTGTGACAGTGGAGTTCCAGCTGCAGAGATTCACAATAAAGTTCAGTAAAAAAAAAAAAAAAAAAAAAAAAAGAAGTGGAGTGGAGGCCACATGCTTCCTGTCATCGCTGGAGCTCCACTCTGCAGCCAGAATCCTTTGAGCAGAGGAGATAATAATAATATTATATTCTATATACACCCATTAACCCCCATCCTCTTCCTCCATAGTCACTGTGATGTATTTTATCTCCAGCAGATGATGATACATACTAGACATGTGCACTGACAAAAAATTTGTTCATTTTCATTTTCGTTTCATTTGTTTTTTTGCCAAATTGTGAATTTTCGAATTTCCAAATTTCCAATTTTTGTATTTCAGAATTTCCGAATTTTCAGATTTTCGAATTTTCAGATTTACGAGTTTTTGGATTTACGAATTTTTGATTTTCAGAATTCCGAATTTACGAATTTTCAGATTTTCGGAATTTGAAAATTAGGAAATTCAAAAATGTGAAAATCCAAAAATCTGAAAAAAAAGAAAGAAAATCAGTTTATCGGTATTGGAATTTCCTTTCAAATTTAGCTATTAGTGAACGTAACAAATACGAATTTATCCGAAGCTACGAATTATCTGTACTAACGAATGCCATATCTAAACAAATGCAACATAACAATCTAATAATAATAAATAACAATAATTAAGCCTTTTTATTATTATTAATTATTTATTATTCATTTGTTTTCCGTTCCATTTGTTTAGATACGACATTCGTTATTTAAGATAATTCGTAACTTTGGATAAATTCGTATTCGTTACGTTCACTAACAGCCAAATTTGAAAGGAAATTGCAATACCTATAATTTAATAGTTAGTTATTATTTCGAATTAAACTGATTTTCTTTATTTTTTTTTTCAGATTTTCGAATTTTTGGATTTTCGAATTTTTGAATTTCCAAAAATCTCCAAAAATTTCAGAAGATTTGGAAATCCAAAAATTTGAAAATTCTGATATTTGGAAGTCCAAAAATTGGAAATGCGAAAATTCGAAATTTGGAAATCCGAAAATTTGAAATTCGGAAATTCGTAATTTTGGAAATTTCGGAAATTGAAGTAGTCTAACATTTGTTTATATTCATCTTAGGTTTCTTTCCACAGGTCAAACCTATTTTCTGCTGGGTATATCAACAATATCAGAAATTAGTGATGCACCGATATTGGTATCGGTGCCGATACTAGGTATTTTCTTGAGTATCGGTACTCGTGAAAATGCTCCGATAGTGCAAAAATGTAGAAATCAGATGAAAGGTTTAGCGCTGGAAAACACTTTTTGACAGATAAAGAATTGCATTTTATATACATCTATATAGATCAGAACAAATGAGGGACAAATGAGGAGGAATGAGGGACAGAGGGACATTCCCTCCAAATCAGGGACAGTTGGGAGGTATGAAGAAGGAAGGGGGAAGGTGATGTCATGACTCCTCCCTTCCTGTTCCTGCAGAGAGAGAGAGCTGGTTGCTAGGCAAGTTGCTGGGCAGAATCACCAGGTGTCTTTCTATATGTGAGACAGTTGTGAGGAGA
The DNA here is from genome assembly GCF_037356315.1 of Lithobates pipiens. NCBI lineage: Eukaryota > Metazoa > Chordata > Amphibia > Anura > Ranidae > Lithobates > Lithobates pipiens. The sequence goes on from NW_027507788.1 coordinate 214,661,237, forward strand.
AACTGGAGAAGATGGAGGTTAGTGTAGAGTGTAGTGTAGAGTGTCAGCGGGGTATATGACATTGTTTAACCCCTTCCCGCCGAGCGTACGCAGATCTGCGTACTTGGCTTCAGGGGGGTATACCGTTTTTTCCAACGGGCGATTGGCTATACAGCCATAACAACCGAAGCGGCTAAAAGCCGCTCGGCTGTTATGCCGGAGGAGCGGGACGTCCCCCCCTCCCGCCGCTGTTACCGGTGCTCCCGCTCAATCGGGAGCACTGATTCAAGCGCCGATGCCTCCGGCTGCTGGGGAGGAACTGGAATGAAGCCGTAATCGGCTTCATTCCAGTATCCTAATAGTAAACACGGTAGCGACGTCATGACGTCACTTCCTGTTTACTTGGCTGCCAATGGCGCCGGTTTAAAAAAAATATCCGGTATTCAGAATCGCCGTTTTCAGCAATCTGAATACATTGAAGTGTAAAGGAGGGATCGGGGGTCTTTTCGACCCCCGATCCCTCCATAAAGAGTACCTGTCACCACCTATTACTGTCACAAGGGATGTTTCCATTCCTTGTGAAAGCAATAAAAGTGATCAAATTTTTATTTTTATTTTTTAAAGCAATTTATTCATTTTAAAATAACTAAAATAAATAATATTTTTTTTTTCTAAAGTGCCCGCCGTCCCCACAAGCTCGCGAAGCAAAGAAAACGCATACGGAAGTCGCACCCGCATATGTAAAGGGTGTTCAAATCACACATGTGAGGTATCGCCGTGATCGTCAGAGCGAGAGCAATAATTCTAGCACTAGACCTCCTCTGCAACGCTAACCTAGTAACCGTAAAAAAAAAATTAAAGCGTCGCCTATTGAGATTTTTAGGTATCGTACTTTGTCGTCAATCCACGAGTGCGTGCAATTATAAAGTGTGACATGTTTGGTATCTATTTACTCGGTGTAACATTATCTTTCACATTATGAAACAAAAATTGGGCTAATTTTACTGTTTCGTTTTTTTTTAATTCATGAAAGTGTCCCATTTGCGTTTAAAACACCGCTGCGCAAATACCGTGTGACATAAAAAATTGCAACAATCGCCATTTTATTCTCTAGAGTCTCTGCTAAAAAAAAAAAAAAATATATATATATATATATATATATATATATATAATGTTTGGGGGTTCCAAGTAATTTTCTAGCAAAAAATATGGATTTTAACTTGTAAACACCAAATGCCAAAAATAGGATTAGTCATGAAAGGGTTAACAGATGTACTACCCCTTACTGACAGACCCGCCATATTACTCCAACAACCCATACCATTGCCCAGGCCCGGACTGACAATCGGGGAGGAGCGTTCAGAGGCCACACTGACACCACACCCGGCCAGTTGCTGAGGAGCGAATAGATGGGACCGGCGGAGAGCCAGAACCTAGAGGTACACAGAGAGCCCCAGGGGCCCTGAGAGTGAGAGAGATCTGCTATACAGAGAGAGTAAGATATTGTATATAGAGAGACAGAAATAAACATTTAGAAATCAGATGAAAGGTTTAGCGCTGGAAAACACTTTTTGACAGATAAAAAAGTGCATTTTATATACATCTATATCAGGGGTCTCAAACTGGTGGCCCTTCAGCTGTTGCGGAACTACAAGTCCCATCATGCCTCAGCCTGTGGGAGTCATGCTTGTAACTGTCAGCCTTGCAATGCCTCATGGGACTTGTAGTTCCGCAACAGCTGGAGGGCCGCCAGTTTGAGACCCCTGATCTATATAGATCCTGAACAAAATGAGGGACAAATGAGGAGGAATGAGGGGCAGAGGGACATTGCTCCAAATCAGGGACATTCCCTCCAAATCAGCTACAGTTGGGAGGTATGAAGAAGGGGGAAGGTGATGTCATGACTCCTCCCTTCCTGTTCCCGCAGAGAGAGAGCTGGTTGCTAGGCGGGATGGCTGGCTGCTATCCAATGACAGAAAGTGGGCGGGTCATTAAGGGCAAGTTGCTGGACAGAATCACCAGGTGTCTTTCTATATGTGAGACAGTTGTGAGGAGAAACTGGAGAAGATCCTGCAGACAGGTTAGTGTAGTATGTAGTGTAGAGTGTCAGCGGGGTACATGACATTCTATAACAGATGTACTACCCCTGTACTACTCTCCTAACACCCTGTATTGTACCCCCCTAATGCCCTGTACTGCACCTCTTTCACCAGCAGTCACAGCCTTTTCCTTCTAATCTTTACCACCCCACAATCCCTATTTCACCCCACCCTCAACTACCCTGCCCTCACTTACCCTTCTACCCCCACCCTGCCCTCACCACAGCCTCACCCAACTCCCTAACAACCCCACCAACCAATCAATATATGTTTATTGCAATTTCTTTTACCAAACATATATGTAAAGGAATATATATCGGCCTAAACTAATGACTAAATAATATATATTTTTTGGATGTATATTATAGCAGAAAGTAAAGAAAATCGTTTTTCTTTTCAAAATGTACGCTTTTTTTATAGAGCGAAAAAATTTAAACCGCACAGGTGATCAAATACCACCAAAAGAACGCTCTATTTGTGGGGGAAAAAAGGATGTGGATTTTGTTTGGGTACAGTGTCATACAACCACGCAATTGTCAGCTAAATTGCCGCAGTGCCATATCGGCCTGGTCATTAAGGGGGTAAATCCTTCCGGGGCTGAAGTGGTTAAACAATTGCTTTTACAAACAAATCCAGTTTACAAAGTTAACTTAAGGAGAGCAATTTAACAAAAACGACAAAACCTCCCAAAAATATCTTGTATTTCTGCAAATTCCAGGCTCTACTTCCTGTAGTAGTGTCTATTTGTTGTTTGTTACATTAAAGTTCATTTAAAAATAAAAAAGGTGTGGCGTTGTGGAGGACACATGCTTCTTGTGACAGTGGAGTTCCAGCTGCAGAGATTCACAATAAAGTTCAGTAAAAAAAGAAGTGGAGTGGAGGTCACATGCTTCCTGTCATCGCTGGAGCTCCACTTTGCAGCCAGAATCCTTTGAGCAGAGGAGATAATAATAATATTATATTCTATATACACCCATTAACCCCCATCCTCTTCCTCCATAGTCACTGTGATGTATTTTATCTCCAGCAGATGATGATACATACTAGACATGTGCACTGACAAAAAATTTGTTCATTTTCATTTTCGTTTCATTTGTTTTTTTGCCAAATTGTGAATTTTCGAATTTCCAAATTTCCAATTTTTGTATTTCAGAATTTCCGAATTTTCAGATTTTCGAATTTTCAGATTTACGAGTTTTTGGATTTACGAATTTTTGATTTTCAGAATTCCGAATTTACGAATTTTCAGATTTTCAGAATTTGAAAATTAGGAAATTCAAAAATGTGAAAATCCAAAAATCAGAAAAAAAAGAAAGAAAATCAGTTTATCGGTATTGGAATTTCCTTTCAAATTTAGCTATTAGTGAACGTAACAAATACGAATTTATCCGAAGCTACGAATTATCTGTACTAACGAATGCCATATCTAAACAAATGCAACATAACAATCTAATAATAATAAATAACAATAATTAAGCCTTTTTATTATTATTAATTATTTATTATTCATTTGTTTTCCGTTCCATTTGTTTAGATACGACATTCGTTATTTAAGATAATTCGTAACTTTGGATAAATTCGTATTCGTTACGTTCACTAACAGCCAAATTTGAAAGGAAATTGCAATACCTATAATTTAATAGTTAGTTATTATTTCGAATTAAACTGATTTTCTTTATTTTTTTTTTCAGATTTTCGAATTTTTGGATTTTCGAATTTTTGAATTTCCAAAAATCTCCAAAAATTTCAGAAGATTTGGAAATCCAAAAATTTGAAAATTCTGATATTTGGAAGTCCAAAAATTGGAAATGCGAAAATTCGAAATTTGGAAATCCGAAAATTTGAAATTCGGAAATTCGTAATTTTGGAAATTTCGGAAATTGAAGTAGTCTAACATTTGTTTATATTCATCTTAGGTTTCTTTCCACAGGTCAAACCTATTTTCTGCTGGGTATATCAACAATATCAGAAATTAGTGATGCACCGATATTGGTATCGGTGCCGATACTAGGTATTTTCTTGAGTATCGGTACTCGTGAAAATGCTCCGATAGTGCAAAAATGTAGAAATCAGATGAAAGGTTTAGCGCTGGAAAACACTTTTTGACAGATAAAGAATTGCATTTTATATACATCTATATAGATCAGAACAAATGAGGGACAAATGAGGAGGAATGAGGGACAGAGGGACATTCCCTCCAAATCAGGGACAGTTGGGAGGTATGAAGAAGGAAGGGGGAAGGTGATGTCATGACTCCTCCCTTCCTGTTCCTGCAGAGAGAGAGCTGGTTGCTAGGCAAGTTGCTGGGCAGAATCACCAGGTGTCTTTCTATATGTGAGACAGTTGTGAGGAGAAACTGGAGAAGATGGAGGTTAGTGTAGAGTGTAGTGTAGAGTGTCAGCGGGGTATATGACATTGTTTAACCCCTTCCCGCCGAGCGTACGCAGATCTGCGTACTTGGCTTCAGGGGGGTATACCGTTTTTTCCAACGGGCGATTGGCTATACAGCCATAACAACCGAAGCGGCTAAAAGCCGCTCGGCTGTTATGCCGGAGGAGCGGGACGTCCCCCCCTCCCGCCGCTGTTACCGGTGCTCCCGCTCAATCGGGAGCACTGATTCAAGCGCCGATGCCTCCGGCTGCTTGGGAGGAACTGGAATGAAGCTGTAATCGGCTTCATTCCAGCATCCTAATAGTAAACACGGAAGCGACGTCATGACGTCACTTCCTGTTTACTCGGCTGCCAATGACGCCGGTTTAAAAAAAATATGCGGTATTCAGAATCGCCGTTTTCAGCAATCTGAATACATTGAAGTGTAAAGGAGGGATCGGGGGTCTTTTCGACCCCCGATCCCTCCATAAAGAGTACCTGTCACCACCTATTACTGTCACAAGGGATGTTTCCATTCCTTGTGAATGCAATAAAAGTGATCAAATTTTTATTTATTTTTTTTAAAACAATTTATTCATTTTAAAATAACTAAAATAAATAATATTTTTTTTTTCTAAAGTGCCCGCCGTCCCCACAAGCTCGCGAAGCAAAGAAAACGCATACGGAAGTCGCACCCGCATATGTAAACGGTGTTCAAATCACACATGTGAGGTATCGCCGTGATCATCAGAGCGAGAGCAATAATTCTAGCACTAGACCTCCTCTGCAACGCTAACCTAGTAACCGTAAAAAAAAAAAATTAAAGTGTCGCCTATTGAGATTTTTAGGTATCGTACTTTGTCGTGAATCCACGAGTGCGTGCAATTATAAAGTGTGACATGTTTGGTATCTATTTACTCGGTGTAACATTATCTTTCACATTATGAAACAAAAATTGGGCTAATTTTACTGTTTCGTTTTTTTTTATTCATGAAAGTGTCCCATTTGCGTTTAAAACACCGCTGCGCAAATACCGTGTGACATAAAAAATTGCAACAATCGCCATTTTATTCTCTAGAGTCTCTGCTGCTAAAAAAAATATATATATATTAAACATTTAGAAAATCAGATGAAAGGTTTAGCGCTGGAAAACACTTTTTGACAGATAAAAAAGTGCATTTTATATACATCTATAATAGATCCGGAACAAAATGAGGGACAAATGAGGAGGAATGAGGGGCAGAGGGACATTGCTCCAAATCAGGGACATTCCCTCCAAATCAGCTACAGTTGGGAGGTATGAAGAAGGGGGGAGGTGATGTCATGACTCCTCCCTTCCTGTTCCTGCAGAGAGAGAGAGCTGGTTGCTAGGCGGGATGGCTGACTGCTATCCAATGACAGAAAGTGGGCGGGTCATTAAGGGCAAGTTGCTGGACAGAATCACCAGGTGTCTTTCTATATGTGAGACAGTTGTGAGGAGAAACTGAAGAAGATCCTGCCAACAGGTTAGTGTAGTATGTAGTGTAGAGTGTCAGCGGGGTACATGACATTCTATAACAGATGTACTACCCCTTACTGACAGACCCGCCATATTACTCCAACAACCCATACCATTGCCCAGGCCCGGATTGACACTCGGGGAGGAGCGTTCAGAGGCCACACTGACACCACACCCGGCCAGTTGCTGAGGAGCGAATAGATGGGACCGGCGGAGAGCCAGAACCTAGATGTACAGAGAGAGCCCCAGGGGCCCTGAGAGTGAGAGAGATCTGCTATACAGAGAGAGTAAGATATTGTATATAGAGAGACAGAAATCCAAATCACAGAGAGATCCCATATACACAGGGAGAGGGTATTATAGACAGAGAGATCCACTATTCAGAACCACAGTGATCCGATACATGGAGAGATCCTCTATACAGAGAAATCTACTATGCAGAGAGAAAACGGGAGTCAGATACATGGAATTATCTGCTATATAGGGAGAGAGAAAAATACTATACAGAGGTCCCATATATACAGGAAAGAAGAGAGGGGTGCAATACATGGAGAGATCTGATATATATAGAGAGTGATGTACGTACATAGATCTGATATACAGAGTGCTTGAGAGCAGGGAATGCTATGCGGCCACGCCTGTGTGTCTCTACCAGCCCTCCCTTCCCTCCAATGATGTCATCCTATCAGCAGAGTAGGGAGCGGGAGGAGCTGGAGATCTGCACAGAGTCTTTTCATATCAACAAGCGGGTAATCACCTGTTTGTTAATATTATCTAGATCACAGGTGGCAAACACAAGGCCCGTGAGACAAATCCGGCCCGCCAGACCTTGTCATGTGGCCCACCAGCTGCCGCCGCCTGTTTTTCCCACTGCATGTCTCCCAGACTAGATTAAACATCCTGCTCCTTAGTCCGACAAGCGGCGCCGGGTTTGTGTGAGCGCATGCATGGCTGGCCGTCTCCTAGGAAACAAATAAACAGCTCCTGCTCTCCTCCTTAGTCCACTGAGTGGTGCAAGCTTTCTGTGAGCGCATGCGCGGCCGGCCGTCTCCTAGAGAACTGGAGTAAACATTTCCTGCTCTTCTGCTCAGTTCATCCGGCAGTGCTGTGTACTGCACCCCCCTAATGCCCTGTACTGCACCCTCCTAACACCTTGTACTGCACCCCCCTAATGCCCTGTACTGTACCCCCCTAATGCCCTGTACTGTACCCCCCTAATGCCCTGTACTGCACCCTCCTAACACCCTGTATTGTACCCCCCTAATGCCCTGTACTGCACCCCCCTAATGCCCTGTACTGCACCTCTTTCACCAGCAGTCACAGCCTTTTCCTTCTAATCTTTACCACCCCACAATCCCTATTTCACCCCACCCTCAACTACCCTGCCCTCACTTACCCTTCTACCCCCACCCTGCCCTCACCACAGCCTCACCCAACTCCCTAACAACCCCACCACCCCCAAACCACCCCCCTACCTAGGTATTGGTAATTGGTATCAGCGAGTACTTGCAAAAAAGTATTGGAACTCGTACTCATAGTAGGTGAGGTTGTAAAAAGACACAAGTCCATCAAGTCCAACCTACCCGGTGTTAAAAAAGTGGTATCGTTTCCACTCTATCAGAAATTGTACATGACACCTGCAACAGGGCCGTCTTACTGAGCGGGCACGACTGGGCATAGACCGGGGGCCCAATGTTCACCTGGTGCTTCAGAGCCGGACAAATTGCCCCCCCAAGAATGCGGGTGAGAGAGCAGGCCGCCTCGCAGGCGGCTTCATGGATGAGGGAGTGGGCAGCTCTGTGGATGAGAGAGCGGGCGGCTCGTGGGTCAGTAGACAGCTGCCAATCAGAGAGCCGGTGGGCATGGGAGCAGAGAGATGACATCATCTCTAACCGGCCAGCGCCCACCCTGCAACCCTGCAGTGCAGTTCTGCCCTCACTATGCAGGCATTGGAAAGCAGAGAGATGACATCATCTCTCTGCTGCCTGGCTAGTTATCTGCTGGTTGACTTGCAAGAGACCACCTTAGCAGGAAAGTGACACAGCAAGTGACAATCTGCAATACGTGGCAAGTGACGTGGCAAGTCACAATCCTGGTGGCAGGGGACAGTAGCAAGTGACATGCTGTAAAGTTGAAATATTGTACTTTTATTCTTGAGAGTAGGTGCGTAAATTGGGGCAGGCTTATAGGGGCCCCATAGCATTACTTTGCCCAGGGGCCCATGATGCTATTAAGATGGCCCTGGCCAGGAGCACAGCACCCACATTGCTATAAATGCAGCCCCACCATTGCCATGAATGCAGCCCCACCGAGGTTGGGGTGATGTTGGGTTGGGTTGCATCATGACCTGTTAATTGGGTGAGACTGTCCTTTATCCTTGAACATACAACATATAATCAAACTTTTAAAGGGGAATTAAAGCCTAACTAGAAAAAAAAAAATAGACCCTGCAAGGCAAAAGCATGATGAGCTAGTATGCATAGCATAATAAATAAATTAATAACTTACCTGAGATGGAAGCTCCCCGAAGCGACCCTTGTTGTCCTCGTCTGATGCCGCCATCTATCCTGGAGTGACTACCGGGTATCGCGGCTCCGGCACTGTGACTGACCGAAGCCGCAAAGACGTCACAAGCGCGGGAGCCGCCACTAACGGCATGATCGCCGTTAGTAGCGGCATGCTTAGTGCGCCTGCGTGTCGCTGTCTACGGCCTGGTGCCTGCCTTTTGCAAATATCTCCTAAACCGTGTAGGTTTAGGAGATATTTCTTGCACCTACAGGTAAGCCTTAATCTAGGCTTACCTGTGTAGGTAAAAGTGGTCTGTAAGGGTTTACAAGCACTTTAAGGATCCAAAAGCCTCCCCTAAAAAATAGGAACCCACTGATGAAGTAACTAATACAATAATTCAGCTCAAAAACTAGTTTGATGTGTGTCAGGAGAAATGTGAACCTGCAGTGACATACTGTACCTGGGTGATTCTGCTGGAGCGGCCTTGCTGCAATTAACTCTACCACTGCCCCTTCCTACCACTCAACTCTGGAAATGTTCTAAATCTTACAATCGATCAGCTCAGTAAAAACATATACATTAGCATAGTTTGCAACTCTCACAAATTAGCAGGAACAGTCATGGATTTTGATCAGCTGTCCCTACCTGACTTAGGTTTTCATCACATCTTCCTGAAATAGCTGTTCTATGTACCTTAGTCCTTTCTGCCTCCAGATCTCAAACCCTTCCAGTTTCATCAATTCCTCATAGCTGCTATTATTCCAGATTGGAGTATATGAGGTATATCCATTTATCTCAGTCATTTTCCTCATTTCCTGCCATACCTTGTCAAACAATTTACCTGTAAGGAATCATTTATCGTACAGCTGACTTCTCGAATCCAATAAAGAAACCAATGGATATACTTCATCAGGGACGGACTGGGAATAAAAACCAGCCCTGTGCCCTCCAATGCGGCCTCACTGTGCAGTGAATGCAGTCTCACTGTGCCCATCATTGCAGCCCCTCCTGTGCCCCATGTCCCAGTCTGCAGTCCCTGTCTGTGGGAAGGTGTGTTGTTGATGCACGGTACAGTACCTTGCATGCCAACAGGATATCCATTACGGCCAGCAGCAGGCAGGGTCTGTTCTCGTTTTGGATGGGGACGGTGCTCCTTCCAGAGGATCTGTTTGCTGTGAGATGGAGTGGTCCACCTGCACCTTCAGCCATCCTCAAAGAGCAGGGGGGAGTGGAGATCACAGGGGTGGGGAGCAGAGAGCGCGGGGGGGGGGGAACTTGAGAGCACTGGGGGGGGGCAAAAAGAACAGGGGTGGAGAGCATGGTAGGCTGAGAGCACTGGGGGGGCTAAGAGTGTGGGGTGGTGAAGAGCACTGGGGGGGAAGAAAAACAGGGGTGGAGAGCACAGGGGCTGGAGAGTACTGGGGGTAACAAAGAGCAGGGAGGGTGGAGAGCAATGGGGGGAGCTTGAGAGCACCAGTGGGGGGCAGAAAGAACAGAGGTGGAAAGCACAGGGGACTGGAGAGCACTATGGGGGGTGGAGAGCACTGGTAGGGTTGGAGAGCACATGGGTGGGGGCAAAATGCAGGGGGGGTGGAGAGTACAGGGGTGGGGAGTGGAGAGTGCTGGGGGGAGCCAAAAAGAACAGGGGTGGAGAGCACGGGGGGGGGTAGAGAGCACTGGGGGGGGCTGGAGTGCACCAGGGGGCTAGAAAGAACAGGGTTGGGGAGAATGGGGGGCTGAAGAGCACTGGGGTGGGGGCTGGAGAGTGATGGGGAGAGCTGGAAAGCACTGGGAGGAGTGGAGAGCATGGGGGGAAGAACAGGGGGAGAGCACTGGGGGGAGTAGAGAGCACTGGGGGGAGAGGAGAGCACTAGCAGGTGATTGGAGAGCACGGGGGGGAACAGGGGGGAGAGCACTGGGGTGAGTGGAGAGCACTGGGGGAAGAGGAAAGCACTGGGTGGGGAGAACGGGAGGAGAGCACTGGGGGAGTGGAGAGCACTGGGGGGGGAGAACAGGGGGGGAGAGCACTGTGGCGAGTGGAGAGCACTGGGGGGGAGAACAGGGAGAGACAACTGGGGGGGAAGAACAGGGGGGAGAGTGCAGAGCGCTGGGGGAGGGCACTGGGGGAAGAACAGGGGGAGAGCTCTGGGGGGAGAGGAGAGCACTAGGAGGGGAGTGGAGAGCACTGGGGGGGAAAAACAGGGGGAGAGCACTGGGGGGAGAGGAGAGCACTGGGGGAGGAGAACGGGAGGAGAGCACTGGGGGGGAAAGAACAGGGGGAGAGCACTGGGGGGGAAAGAACAGGAGGAGACAACATGGGGGGAAGAACAGAGGGGAGAGTGCAGAGTGCTGGGGGGAATGGGGGGAGGGCACTGGGGGGTAGAACAGGGGGGAGAGCACTGGGGGGAGTGGAGCACTTGGGGGGGAACAGGAGGGAGCACTGGGGGGCGGAAGAACAGGGGGAGAGCACTTGAGGGGGGAAGAACAACAGGGAGGAGAGCACGGGGGGGAGAACAGGGAGGGGAGAGCACTGGGGGGGAGTGCAGAGCGCTGGGGGGAGAACAGGGGGAGGGCACTGGGAGGTAGAACAGGGGGGAGAGCACTGGGGGGAGTGGAGAGCACTTGGGTGGAGAACAGGGGGAGATCACTGGGGGGGAAGAATGGGGGGGAGCATTGAGAGGAGGGGAGAGCACTGGGGGGAAGAACACTGGGGGAAGTGGAGAGCACTGGGGGGAGTGGAGAGCACTGGGGGGGAGAACAGGGGTGAGAGCACTGGGGGGAGTGGAGAGCACTTGGGTGGAGAACAGGGGGAGATCACTGGGGTGGAAGAACGGGGGGAGAGCATTGAGGGGAGGGGAGAGCACTGGGGGGGAAGAACACTGGGGGGAGTGGAGAGCACTGGGGGGGAAGAACAGGGGGGAGAGCACTGGGTGGAGAGGACAGCAACGGGGGAGAGTACTGGGGGGGAACAGGGGGGAGAGCACTGGGGAGGTGAAAAATAGGGGGGAGAGCACTGGGTGGGAGAATGGGGGGGAGAGCATTGGGGGGAGGTGAGAGCACTGGGGGGAACAGGGGGAGAGCACTGGGGGGAGTGGAGAGCACTGGGATGGTGGCTATTGAAGGATGGGGAGAGCTGGAGAGTTGGGGGGGGGGGAAGCAAGAACAGGGGAGGAGAGAACTGTGGGGGAGGCAGGAGAGTGTGGTGGGGGAGGAGAGCACTGGGGGGGGCAGGAGAGTGTGGTGGGGGAGGAGAGCAGGGGGGAAGGAAGCACAAGGTGAACTGGGGACAGTAAAATAAATTGGATAGGAGAATCGGCAGGGACCGCTCCCCCCCCCCCCCCCGATCCTCCTATCCAGGCAATGTGGCACACAGGGCGGGCTGTACCTGCAGCATCTCCTCCTATAGATCACAGAGCTCCATGCCGATATTCTGTTTGCTTTGTTACCATCCTAGATTCCCCCAGAGGTTCTCCACCCCATTGTATAGATTGCATTTGTATTTTTGCCACCCAAATGCATACACGTGGAATGTTATCTTTTCTTCCTGGTTATAATAACACATTGCTATCGCTGTATTTTTAATTTCTCATTTTTACTATGTTTTCTTCTAAAATATCATGATAATACCGTTTAGTAATTTAATATTTGTTATTTTTGGTTTTCATTGCTATATGCTTTTGATGCCTAACCTCATGTTCCGTGTAATAATACTGCATATATTTTTGTTGCTTTTGTTTTATTTTCATATATTTTCATACATTTTTCTTCTCTATGTAAACCTGCTGGCTGCTATTAAGACTCTGTCCACCAGGTGGCCTCCAGCCCCATACCCATGCCGCTCTGCTCCTGCGCAGACACCCGGCGGGTAAGCTCCACTGGTGCAGGATGGGTTTATGATAGACTAGTTTCTGTCTTTGCCCCTGTTCCACTGCGCCAGGAGGAGCTTGCTCAAGTTTTTGCCGCCGTTTCCATGATGAGCGGGCAAATGTTTACCTACTAGTGACCCATCAGAGAGACGCTTTGACTTCCGCAGTAGTAGTAGTATGTAGTATGTAGCATGTCTGCAGACTCTGACCATCTGCTGTAGGATGTCTGCAGTCCCTGACCATCTCCTGTATCATGTATGCAGTCCCTGACCATCTCTTGTATCATGTCTGCAGTCTCTGACCATCTCTTGTATCATGTATGCAGTCCCTGACCATCTCCTGTACCATGCCTGCAGTCTCTGACCATCTCCTGTATCATGTATGCAGTCCCTGACCATCTCTTGTATCATGTCTGCAGTCTCTGACCATCTCCCCTTATCTTCTTTAAAATAAGAGGTAGTTAGATCTAACTATCCTCTTGTTACATTTATCCCCACAGTGGCAATAACATCTCCTGTATCATATCCGCACACTCTCTGACCATCTCTTTTATCATGTATACAGTCTCTGACCATCTCTTGTATCATGTATGCAGTCTCTGATCATCTCCTGTAGTATGTCTTTAGTCTCTGACCATCTTCTCTAGTATGTCTGCAGTCTCTGACTGTCTCCTGTGTCATGTCCACACACTCTCTGACCATCTCCTGTAGTATTTCTGCAGGGTCTGACCATCTATTGTATTATGCCCGCACAGTCTCTGACCATCACTTTTATCATGTCCTCACAGTCTTGTCGTGTAATATAGGATGAAAGAAGAGCCATCAAGCTGCAGCCCAGAGAGGACCATCTGACTGAGCCCTGCACGGTGTACGGTGAGTGGTGGTCAGTAACAGTGTAGCAAGGCCAGTCTGAGGGGTAATTGCTGATGTAGGGGGCAGTGAATACAGTAAGGTAGGGAGCACTAATATAAAGGTTCCCCGTTATATCAGTAAGCCCCCCCTTTACCTTAGTGCATTCACTGTGTGGAAGGTGCTCTATGGTGACCAGAGTCCTCCCCACATTAGAGTTTCCATTTTAAATGCAAGTTGGAACTCTGTGGACAATTACATAAAGGGGAACTCTGATATAAGATGATCTCGTCACCAGAGCCCCTCCTTACATCTGAAGTCCCCCTTACACCAAAGTCTGCAACATTCCCCCTTACATCATTTTCCCCTTGCACTGTAAGGGGGGATCTTGCACACTCTGATGTAAGGGGGAACTCTGTGTTGGGTTATATTAACCTGACCTTCATGTAAATGGAGAAATATGGTTTTGACTTTATGGTTGCTATACCTTAACCGCTTCCCGACTGGCGCACGCAGATGTACGTCAGCAGAATGGCATGGACAGGCATCGCTGCGGGGATACCTGCGATCGTCTCATGGGAGGACGAATGGGGAGATGCAGAAGTAAACAGGATATCCCCGTTCTGCCTAGCAACAAGTGACACTGATCTCTGCTCCCTGTGATTGGAGCAAAGATCAGTGATTACTACCACACAGCCACGCCCCCCACAGTTAGTAACACGCCCCTAGGACACACTTAACCCCTACACTGCCACCCACTGGTTAGCCCCTTCACTGCCAGTGTCATTTACACAGGAATCAGTGCATTTGTATAGCACTATATATATAGATACGTCTACATCTCGTGCTAATTTTATCCGCTTTATTTTACATTTTTGCTAGCAATTTTTTCGTTTAACTTTATACGACTCTATCGAGTCATTTGTATCTTTCAACGCCTTTCTGGTTGGAAAATAAAGTACATATATTTTAGACTTTATTACACGATTGGGCGTTTTTTTCCTTTTCATCCATTTGGTGACACGCCAACTTTTCTCGAACGGACCGGAACGGACGACGCTCAAGGAGCACCCGAAGGTGTGGGTCATTTTTCACCTTCCCATCCGGAAAAGTGATTCGAGTCATCCATCTACACGAGGAGTGTCGGAGGAACGATCCTGTCCGATCCCAACATTTGGGGAGTTCGTATTTGCGCACACTAAAGGTGGCTCTGGTAAGCCTTCATTACTTACTTAAACTGTAGAGTGAAAGAATTTACGTGGTCAAGCACCTGCACCAGTGACACCTGGGACCAATTTTAAAGCTTCATTCACGTTCATCTTTAAAGTTCCATTCACGTTCTACCCAATGAACTTATATCTTCACATTTATGAGGCCCTGTAAATCACTTCATTTATCCAAAGCATGGGATTTGTTTTGATTTATTTTTCAATTTTGTTGTTTGTTTTCCTCACTTAATCACTAGGTTGTGCTTCACAGCACTAAGCTGTAGTTTAAACAATATTTTTTTTCCTTCTAAAAGTTTTTTTTGATCCTTTTTTTGGTTCAATAGCCCATTTTTTGTTTATTGCACATTATGCACATGTGTATTGTTTAGTATTGATGTTTAACTTTTTGAAAGCATTTACTTGGAACGTTTCTTGTCCTGATTTATTGTTTCACTACATTCAGTCACGTGTTACACATTAAGCGCTGCACTGTTTTTTATATTTCTGTTTATTGGACCTAGTATCTGGTTTTTTGTGCTCAGCTGCTTTTTTCTTCATTGATTTTTTCCATATCAATTATTCTATTTTTTTACCAAGCGCAAATTTCACCCCTTTTGTTCTCATTTGTATAGCACTGATTGCTGTATAAATGATAATAGTCCTAAAAATGTGTCAAAAATGTCCGATGTGTCCACCATAATGTCGCAGTCACAATTAAAATTGCGGATTGCCGCCATTACTAGTAAAAAAAAAATTAATAAAAATGCCATAAAACTATCCCCTATTTTGTAAATGCTATAAATTTTGCGCAAACCAATCAATAATCACTTATTGTGATTTTTTTTTACCAAAAATATGTAGAAGAATACATATCGGCCTAAACTGAGGGAAAAAAATGTTTTTTTATATATTTTTGGGGGATATTTATTATAGCAAAAAGTAAAAAATAATGTGTTTTTTTCAAAATCGTCGCTCTTTTTTTGGTTTATAGCGCAAAAAATAAAAACCGCAGAGGTGATCAAATGTCACCAAAAGAAAGCTCTATTTGTGAGAAAAAAAGGACATCAATTTTGTTTGGGAGCCACGTCGCACGACCGCGCAATTGTCAGTTAAAGCGACGCAGTGCCGAATCGCTAAAATGTGGTCCGGTCTTAAGCCAGAAAAATGGTCCGGTCTGAAAGTGGTTAACCATATTGCTAGTAGCATCCGCACAAATGTTATCTATATGTGTGTGCGTGTAATATATGTATATATATGTATATTTGTAATATAATATATATATGTAGTGTATATATATTTGATTGACAAAGAATTGTTTCGAGAAAGTTCTAGAAGCTATAAATTCATAGTTGATAGGATTTAAGGTTCTTTATTTTTATACTGTTAATTTTTATGGCTTGAATTCTTTTTCCCATTATGGGAGTTAGTGGGGTCTCATGTCTGAGGTTTGCCTAAAGCAGGGGTGCTCAACCTTTTAAAGAGAGAGGGCCACTAACGTGATTTGGTAACTGCTCAAGGGCCAGAATGAAATGAAATGGTTCAGAATTTAGAATTTTTATTTTGAATAGCATAATGAACACTTTCCTCCTGCAGCTCCTGCAGGTGTTTGGGAGAGGAGGAGAAGCTGTCTTTCAGCGGCTGCAGGAGGAAGAAAAGGGGAGGACTGATTCCTGTATATGCCCACGCAGCCCCTCCTGTCTAGGTGTAAAAGTGCGTGTGATGGGGAGGCCGCATAGGCCCCCTGGAACATGTGGTGGGGTCACCATTGCAACCCCTCACACCACACCAATGTTTGGCAGGGTGTGGTAAAAACACGGCTCAACTATGTGGTTTTATCTCTCCCCGATCCAAGAGTGTAAATGAGCCCTTACTGTCCCGAGCCCCTTATAAGGCTGATCTCACACTGATGTGTTGCGGTTTACAAACGCCTGCGAGTTGGCTGTGCTTTGCCATACACTCCTATTATATCTTCCGGGTGTGGTGCACTTTCAGAGAGCACAGCAAGCCCGCAAGAAAAAATAGAAGTGTGCTTCCTTGGTTTGGGGTTGAGGGCCACATCAGAGGGCTCCAAAGGCTACATGTGGCCCTCGGGCTGCAGGCTGAGCACCCCTGGAATAAAAGCCTCACAAAGCCTAGAGCTGCCTCTGCTCCTCCCCCCGTCAGCTTAT